>NC_016481.1:805188-845903 GCF_000227115.2 Naumovozyma dairenensis CBS 421
AGTATTAGATACTTTCTGAAACAAGGGGTTGAGTCAAAGTCTTGAGAAGATCCAAGATCCTTCTAAGGGATATATATAAGAGGCAAGGATATCGTATACCCTGCATATGTAGTTTATGTAATGACATAGAACTAAGTAACAAACGAACAACGAAGTAACTAAGTAATTAAGTACTTTAAAAACACATTCAAACCTTTCAACAACAACAACAAAATGAACAACAATCAAGATGTTCACAACAATTTGTCTGAGGACGTAGTCATGTCTGACGATGTCCCCAACGCTTTTACTACATCTGGTAGCGCCGCGTCTGAGATCCCTGGTAATGTCCCTAACAACAAAGACTTCCAGTTCAATGGACAACCGGAAGCTAACAGGAACATTAAGTTGTTTTTAGGTAAGCTCAAGAACCATTTCCTATTGAAAGGAGTGAGGGAAGACAGAAGAAAAATTGCTTTTTTGGTGGAATGCTTAACTGATCAAGCACTCATCTGGTTTGACCAAGCGGAAAAAGATCAAGATCTTTATGCTTTATCTTATGAAGAATTTGTCCGAATCTTCACTGATCATTTCACTAAAGAAGTTGATGCATTTGAGACTTTCTCGGAATTATGGAACTTAGGTCATTGTGCTAATGCTACTGAACATGCTCAGAAGTTCAAGTCTTTAGTTTCTGGTTTGAAACCTGGTTTTGCTTCTGATGAATTATTATGCAACATTTATGTTATGCGATGTCAACCGGATATGCGTATCCAATTAATGCTTAACAAACCATGGCCAAGTTTAGAGCATTGCATGCTCAGAGAGACCACTTTAGAAGCGTCTATCAATAGCATTAGAAGGAGTATTAACATTCCAAGAGAAGATCCGTTGTTAGTCTCGAATGTCCAAATGAATAGAGGAAATTATTATAACAGTACTAGGCGTATAATAATGAAGGGAAATAGAATAATAATAATTACAATAACAATAATAACGGTTATAGACCTGCATTGAGAAGCTCGAACGATTCTCGAAAGCGCATCGGTGGTACAAAAAGAAGGTCAGATAAGAGTAACTCTGGACCTGTCGATTGGAATAGAATTTGCAAAGAGAATGACCTTTGTAGAAACTGTCATGAATATGGTCATTATAAGAAACAATGCAAGAAACCCAATGCGAGGCCTATGTAAAGCCAATGAAGAACTTGAAGCTACTGTTGCCATTCCTGAGTGTAGCTCCAATGATGATTTGTTAGTATGCAATTTAGAATCGCATACGAGAGAAGATCCTTTATTAACATGCAATTTAGAATCGCATGAGAAGGAAGATCCACGTGTTACCACCACTAAAATTAATCCACCTGTTGAGGACGTCTGTATTGTGAACATTGGAACGAAGTCAAGGACTTTAGAAGCATTGATTGATACTGGTTCACCAACGCATTTTATTAGAAGTGATGTTGTTACTAAGTTAGACTTAAAGACAAGTCAAGTACCCTTTAGAAGAGTAAAAGGACTTGTATCAGACGCCATTACAACGTGTAATACAGCATGTAGATTAGATTTTAGATTAGAGAATAGAGAGTTCGATATTTGTGCATATGTAACTGACATAATAAAAAATGATGTTCTTATTGGTTATCCTTTTGTCAAAAGACACCCTTCCTTGATGGAATCGATACATAAGAATATAGACAATGTTAAATTTAATAATAGGCCAGTGAGTGATCCTGGTAGGATGAATTATGAAGACGTTACATATGGCAAAGACCCAATAGATGACATTTGTAATATTGAAACTGATGAGAACTGGATTGACATACAAAGAGATGCGTCAGATGTCATTATTGTGGAAGTAACCGAGGTTACGAATAAAGATGAAAGTAAGTTCGATACAATACCTGAAGAATTGCAAGTGAAATATAGAGGTATTGTTAGAAATGATCTACCTCCACGTCAAAGAGATCATAAACATGTTAGTCATAGTATAGAACTGAAAGAAGGAAGTAGACTTCCTAGAAGATCACCATATAGGTTAACACCTAAGAAACAGAAAGAAGTAGATGAGATTATCAAAGACTTATTAGATAAGGGTTTTATAGTACCTTCTAAATCTAGTTACAGTTCTCCAATTGTTCTTGTAACAAAACATGATGGTTCGTATCGTTTATGTGTGGATTATCGAGAGTTGAATAAAGTTACGGTTAAAGACCCATTTCCACTACCTCACGTAGATGAACTGCTAGGTAAGGTAGGAAGTGCCAGTGTTTTCACTACATTGGATTTGCACTCCGGTTATCATCAAATCCCGATGAACCCTACAGATATGGATAAGACTGCTTTTGTTACGCCTACAGGTAAATATGAATATACAGTGATGCCGTTTGGTTTGGTAAACGCTCCTAGTACTTTTGCTAGATATATGGCAGATCTGTTTAGAGATTTAGAATTTGTTAATGTCTACTTAGATGATATATTGATATTTTCGAATGATTTAGAATCACATTGGAAACACATCGACGTGGTGCTATCCAGGTTAGACCAAGAGAAGTTGATAGCGAAAAAGAAGAAATGTCATTTTGCTCAAAGTGAAGTTCAATTTTTGGGGTATATTATTGGTAGAAATAAGATTAAGCCAGTACAAGAGAAATGTGAAGCAATTAATCGGTTCCCTGTTCCAAAGACGATTAAAGAAGCGCAAAGGTTCGTAGGAATGATAAATTATTATCGGAAATTTATTAAAGATTGTTCGAGGAAGGTTAGACCTCTCGTTGATTTCATTTCTAGAAATGTTCCGTGGGGAGATCTGCAAGATGATGCTTTTGCCACGTTGAAACGCGATTTAATGTCTGAACCGTTGCTAGTCCCATTTAAGAGAGATGCTGAATATAGGTTAACGACTGATGCGTCTATGGATGGACTTGGTGCTGTCCTAGAAGAAGTTGCGGATAATAAAGTTCTCGGAGTTGTTAGTTATTATTCGAAGTCGTTAAATGAAACGCAAAGAAGATACCCACCGGGAGAGCTAGAATTGATGGCTATAATTGAAGGTTTAGAACATTTCAAATATATGCTACATGGTAAGCATTTTGTGCTTAGAACGGACCATATTAGTTTATTGTCAATCCAGAATCAAAAAGAACCAGCGAGAAGAGTTCAACGTTGGTTAGATACTTTATCAGAATTCGATTTTTCACTTGCGTACCTGCCCGGCCCGAAAAATGTTGTAGCTGATGCTATTTCCAGAGCAAAATTAGAAAACAAAGAAGTTTCCAATGAACCTGTTAATGATTACAAAGAGATCTTAACAGTTGCCACAGCAGACACATTACATACCCTAGACCCAGAGTCCTGGACCACTGACTGGAGAACAGATCCATGGGGTGCAGCTGTGTTGAAGTCATTAGATGACAAGTTTGATCATGAGATACCTACAGAACAAGTTAATGAATTTACACGATATCTAAAGAAATTTGAAAGAACACCTGAATATTTGAAGCATTTTAAATGGACCAATGATGTATTATATTACGAAGATAGAATATGTGTTCCACATATTCGTAGACCTTTGGTTATGGAGACGTACCATGATCATAAATGGTTTGGCGGTCATTTTGGTGAACATGACACCTTTAAAAAGATTTCAGAAATCTATTTTTGGCCCAATTGTTACAAAACTGTCCAAGATTATGTTAAAAGTTGTATACAGTGTCAGGTAATGAAAGCTCATCGTCCGAGATCACAAGGATTGCATAAACCTTTATCTGTACCATCTGGTCGTTGGCTTGATATTTCAATGGACTTCCTCACTGGTATACCAACTACTTTGGCGGGGTGGGATATGATAATGGTAGTCATTGATCGTTTTACTAAACGAGCCCACTTCGTTGCCTGTAAGAAAGTTAACGGTTCTACCGGCGTGTTCGATGCTTTATTCAGATTTGTGTTTTCACTGCATGGATTCCCGAGAACAATCGTGAGTGATAGAGATATTAGATTTACATCAAATGCTTATAGAGAATTGACAGATAGGTTAGGTATAAAACTGTTGATGTCAACTAGTAATCATCCGCAGACAGATGGTCAAACAGAAAGAGTGAATAGAACCCTAAATCAATTATTGAGAATGTATTGTTCAAATGATCAATCCTGTTGGGATAAGCTATTACCACACGTTGAGTATGTGTATAATAGTACATACCAAAGAGTTTTGTGTATGTCACCATTTGAAGCAGATTTAGGATATAAACCGAATGAACCACGAATGAATAGAGATTACATTATTAATGCAAGACATTTGACTTCGGCTGAATATGCAAGAGATATCGATGCTTTGACTTTAAGAATCAAAGATCAATTAGAAGAAAATCAATTACGTCAAGAATATGATGCAAACAAGAACAGAACTCCAGTTAACTATAAGATAGGTGATTATGTTTTGTTACACCGTGATGCATATTTTACAGGTGGCCAATATAGAAAGATCCAAGCAATCTACTTAGGTCCCTTTCAAGTAGTAGGTGTAGGTACAAATTGCTGCGAATTAGATTTACCATCAATGAGAAAGTTACATAGGATGATAAATGTGACATGGTTAAAACCTTATGTGGAAAGAACGAATATGTATCCAAAGTGGAAACCAAGAGCAAAGATAGAAAGGTTACAACGATTAGAAGAGATTACATCCATTATTGGGTATAGTCTGAATGACAAGATATATTATTGTAAGATGAAAGATGTGGACCCTAGATTGACTGTGGAATATCCAGAAGAAGAATTAAGGAACTTATCAAAACCGAGATTAGACTCATTGTTAAGAAACTTCAACCAACTTGAGACCGAAGAGGAAAAACCTGTGGAATGGGCTAGAGTCGGGTGCCTCAAGGTTTGGGGGAGGAGGATGTAGTGAAGTGAACTTTGAAGATTCGACTTTACACCCGTCGGCGGAGGTCACGGATACTAGGTAGTCCGTAGACGAGGTCGACGGATATGAGTATAGTCCGTGGTTGAGGTCGCGGATGGTATATCGTCAGATCAAAGAGGATTCATAGCCTGTGTTTAGTTAGACTAACAAGGAGTTGAATCGAGATCTTCAGTATGGGGTTATCCTATTAGATAGCGTAATCCTGCAGGGTGTGTACGAGCTCTGGGAGAGTCGTAACAACTGCGTCAAGTATTAGATACTTTCTGAAACAAGGGGTTGAGTCAAAGTCTTGAGAAGATCCAAGATCCTTCTAAGGGAGTATATATAAGAGGCAAGGATATCGTATACCTCGCATATGTAGTTTATGTAATGACATAGAACTAAGTAACAAACGAACAACGAAGTAACTAAGTAATTAAGTACTTTAAAAAACACATTCAAACCTTTCAACAACAACAACAAAATGAACAACAATCAAGATGTTCACAACAATTTGTCTGAGGACGTAGTCATGTCTGACGATGTCCCCAACGCTTTTACTACATACATTTTTTCAGTATGTACTGACTTCTATCTGAAGATGATAAATGTTTTTCTAAAGTAAAGTTCACTGTAAAAAGAACTTATCTTTACCCAAAAACTAGAAGGTACAGTTTGCAATCTCCAATTCTATTATAGAGTTTTAGATCATCCAAGAAATAGTCGGCTGTAAATTTAAAAATTGAATATTATTTGCTCTTAAGTGAGTAAAGAAACCTATATATTACCTATAGTTGTTATATCGTGTAACTACTCTTTTACGTTAAGACATTATCTTCCTCTTTGCCCTTCACAATTGTATATTGTTATATTTGTATCGTGCGAATTATTGGCAGCCAGCATCATCCTATGAGGGTGGAATGCTAATGACGACAAGAATGTGCCTGATGTAGAGGAGTAAGATAAAGAGGCACCGATACCTGTTGCAACTAGCGTATTGGCCATACCGCTACCCATATAGTGGTTATTCTTAAAAGATGACAGCAAATCACCGGATGTAGTCCATATTTTAATTTGTTTTGTTCCAGTTGCGATGACGGGAGCATGCTCATGAACTTGCATACAGGTTAACGTCGTATTTTTCTTCTGGGTGCCATGATTAGTGTCTTCATCTATAAAAGTCAGTACAGGATCTTCTGATCTCATATCCCATAATTGTACCACACAATTTGTGGTGCTACTAACTAATTCCCTATAACCACCTCTTTGTAATTGGACATTATTGATCCATGCCCCCTGAGACCCATCGCCTGCTCTCCAACGACGCACCATTGAGTCCCTCGGATCCATACGACGATCATAAACCCTTAACGTCCCATCTGCAAAACCAGCTGTAAATATGTCACCTGCTAACTGGTCCGATGTTAAAGAGGTAATCAAAGAAGATGTTTTAGCAGGAATATCGACTTCCACAGTTTCCGTATGGGCATCCCAGATCCTAATTATTTTTACATCCCCAGTTGCCAATAAAGAACCCCTAATTTGTTGCCATTCTGTTAATAATCCACTAGACCTTGGAGTCAGCAACATATCTGTAAGTGCTCTACATGCAGAAATCAATTTAATTTCCTCAATAGAATGGAAATCTCTATATATTTTAACAATACCATCCGAAGAACCTGTCAATAAAAGTGTTTGATCATCTTCATTCAAAAATTTAACGTCGGTAATTTTTGAACCAAATGGGTTACCGTTCGAAAATCTCGATAGCTTTTTCTTTGCAGTCCAGTCAAAAACAGTAATATTATCTCTATCATCAGCTGAAACCAAATAATCTTCGAATTGCGTAAAACGTAAAATCTTCGGTTGTGTTTTGTTGTCTAAAGTTAAAAATTTATTTGCCCAATTACCATATAATGATAATCCCTTTTGTTTTTGTGTTTCTTGAATAATTTTTTCATTTCTATTTCTTCTCCAAAGTCTTCCATTATAATCTTTGCTTCCGACCTCATCAGATTCTTGCTTTCTCATTTGAGGTTCGTGAAAATATTCGCATGCGTATTCCAAAAACTGACTTTCTAGGGGCAAAGTCATTCTCTTTTCATCATATCTCATGTATGGTGTTTTTACAGCTGGGGACACACCATAGGATGTTGCTAATAAAGCTGTTCTTGGTTTTTTACTATATTTTTTACCAACTATACCACCATTATTTGTAAGTCCCGTTTGTACATTTTCATTTTCATTATTCTGGTTATTCTGCTCTTCAAAGCCCAATCTACTGAAAAACCTCGAAAGAACAGAATAGGTACCGGCACTTTTTGTTTCTCGCATATCATTATTTTTCTTACCTGATTTCCTATTATTTTGAAACGACCGGTAAGTTCCACTTCCTATTTGAATTTGTGAATTATTTGCAAAATTCATACTATTTATGTCAGAATTTGCATTTCTCTTAATCAAATAATGTGTAATTTTATCGAATGTTGTTCCCAGTTCTTTATGAGAGCTTAGTTCTAATAATATATAAGAAACAATTTTTTCCGCGATCATTTTATTTTCCAGGTAGGGATCTTCCATAAGGATCAATAATGCCTTCCAAACCGCTGAAAAAATTGAACCGTGGCTAATTGACTGTTTTGCATTTTTATTCACATCATTCTTATCGGTGTACATATGACCACCTTCTAATTGATCTAATTCCTCTAATAACTCATTAAAGACAGCGACAATGAAAAGATTGATATATCTGTAGATAACCTGTGAGAAATATAGCAGGATTTCTTTTCTTACTAGTGGAGAACCATCATTGATTAATGGTAAGATAGATGTCAAAGTTGACAATTCTTGTTGTTTCAATTTCCTAAGATCAATCTTTTCTAGTTGTGATTGCATCATTTGGCATTGATTCAATTGTTGTTCGAGTTTTAATTGTTGTTGCTCAAATTGTTGGTATTGATGTGCTTGTTGTTGCTGTTGTTGTTGCTGCTGTTGCTGTTGTATATTATTTTGTAAATGTTGCATTTGGGCATGTAATTGTTGGAATTGTTGTGAATATTCTTGTTGAAGCCGAATAATTATCTCAGCTTCATCTAAATCAGATATAAAATATCTTAAAGTTAAAATAGAAGCTGTTCTAACTTCCGGTACAGGATCATCTAATGATTTAATAATAGTTTGTAGAGAATAATTGATGAGACAAATAAATTTATTCAATGGATTTTGTGAATATAATAAACCTACGAGTAAGACACTCCATTGTCTCAACAGTGGAATGTCAGAGTTTTCAATGTAAAAACAAAGTTTATTCAATAATTGAGTACTAAAGCATAATTTTTGGCCTGGTTTAAACTCTCGTACAAAGGATGCCAATACAAACACTGCCATGGCTTTCTGCTCATCAGTGGTATCGTTTAAAGAATATTGTTGTTGTTGTTGTTGTTGATTCATATTTTGTAAGCCATTGATTGAAGTAGATATTGTTATTGGTCCAGTGCCATTATTAATAAATGAAGATGTAGCACTTAATGGCGCTTGCGGTATGATACCCCAGTCAGGAACTAAGATTGTAATGAAATATAAATAACCTTTTTCTTTGATAAGTTCAGCTTGTGTATTTTTATAATCGATTGACATAATTCTTGCCCATATGAAAACTAAGATTGGTTTCAGTTCAGGTGCTGGACTTTGTAGAAGCTTTAAAACATATGGGAAGATACCAATTGATAAAGAGAGGTAAACAGCCCAGGGACCTAAATCTAAGAACCTGGATAGAAGTACTAATGCTCTAATACGATGTACTTGAGAAAGTAAGACCTGTAAAACGATAGGCAGTTGTTCTGGTGGATGCCTAGCATTAGATGCATATTTCAACCAAAGTTCAAAAGCTGTTAGATTTTGTTCGAAAAATCCTGTAAATTGTTGTTGTTGTTGTTGTTGTGTGTGTGATTGTGGTTGCGGGTGTTGTACTGCTGCAAGAGTAGATTGCCTTCTCGAATTTAATCCTGGAAGGTTAACCAAGGACATAGTACTCAAATTCCCTACTGCGAATCTCGATTGTGTTTGTATACTTTCTGACCTTTGTTGTTGTTGTTGCTGCTGCCGAGAAGGTTTTGAATTTTGGAAGTTGTCTTGTTGTTGCAAGATCAATTGATTCTCCAACTCTGAGTTAACGGGTGAATTTTTCAAATCAGAAACTAATTTCCCAAGTACTTCATCCATTGCAAGATCCCAAGATTTCCACATGGGGTGATCTGCTATAGAATTTGGTAATTCAGGGTCCGACACTGGATGGCAATTGTACCATGGCATAATTCTTTTAGCCAATAAAAAATTCCGGAATAACGCAGCGATCATTAGGTCATGTCTAAATAGTTTAATGAATAATGGTCTCGGCAGTGATGTCCATGCGATAGTGTCTGTGACTGCGGTAAAGATCCAATTTAGTTCACCCAAAGGTGTTCTTCTATCAGCTAATGCGCCAGGTATATTCACAGTTGGAATATTAGATAATTTCGAATGGTCAGATAATGACTCCCTTTTTTTCTGAGCTGATGTGTTTTCGAAGAAAATCCTATATTTAGAGTGTTTCAAAGGGGATTGCATTAGGAAGACTCTGACACTAATTTCAATGGGGCATGTTAAACAACAAGTGAATAAGTCTGCTGGAAGTTCCGGACTCATTAATAGTAGTTCTCCTACTTGACATGACGCTAATTGGAAACATTCTTGATAAGCTGATGTAGGAGATGGTGCTGAAGAGTCATGATTCCCATCTTCATCATCTTTGATCCTTTTTTGAACGAAATTTTGGAAATTTGTAACGATGTTCCCTGCACTATTACAGTCATAGACGAAGACGCATGGTGCGCCTAGCCAATTTTGTAGATCATAGAGTGAAACAGGTATATATTGTGTATATCCTCTGTTAAATACCCAAATTTCACCCGATGGAGTAGGTTGAGGAACTCCATGGCCATTATAATGGAATAAAATACGATCAGTTTTTGAATTTCTTCTCAAAGTATTACAAAATCTTTTCACGTCTTCCACGCACGGATCTAAACTTTGTTTATATCTACATCTTAGGGATAATGTTTCGTATTGTGATTGCAAATTCTTCCCTATTTGTTCGATAGCTTTTTTGGAATCTTGGAAATCCAATGGATCCACCCATGACTCTAATCTTGCACATGGATGTGTTTTAATCACGTCAGGAGGGTCTACTCCAAGATTCAGACATAATAGTAATGCTGCATTGACTGTCTTTTGTCTATCTTTCATTATCTTCCAATCTGGGATAGCTTGATAATATCCATCAACATCCCGTATCTTATCTTCTTCTAGGACAGGGTTCCCATTTGTTCTAAATCTTTTATCATCATAGTAGAAAATAAAATCATTCATCAACAATTGTATGAATTGTTCACTATTATATTGTTCTTCAAATCCATGTCTTGTTTCAGTATTCAAAGGCCGTAATGGCTGTGGTCCATAAACCACTGGCATATTATGTTGAAAATCGACTGGTATATAGTTCTCTGCCCAAAATAAACAAATATTTCCCAGTAATTGAAGCACGTACTGGATAGTTTCCCTTTTAAGCCTCTCGAGACAAGTAAATAACACAGTCTCAGGACTTTTCCAACCTGTATCATTCGTTCATTCTGATCACCTTCTTTTATCCAATGTAACTTCTCTTATTTCATGATGGTTACCCGGGGTACCCACCAATAATGAATTTCCGCGATGAGCTTTCTGACATTTTTTGACATTTTTTCACATTTGTTAAGCTTTTAACAAATATAAAATTGTTAATGAAATAAGATCATCTAACAGTGCTCATTCATCTTAATGCTTTATATTCATATGAATAGCAATTGACTATTTACTTATCTTATCTTATCTTCTTGTTCCTATAACCCAAACAGAAAAGAAAAAAAATGGCAAGTTCTACCCATAATCCTGCGGTTCTGTTGAAAAGAATCCTTTCTCTATCAGAAGCAACTCCATTACTTCTATGTCTGGATAGCATTCCTCAAACTGCAAACTATCTTATCAACGAGATAGTACACCATTCAAGGAATACTCTTAATTTGGAAACCATCTTCGTGGCTTTCGAAACTTTAAACAAGCCATCATACGCTACACATTTTATAGATATAAATGAAGTAAGTGGTGGTCTACCTAAACTCATTGAAACATTACAATCATATTTACCATCTCCTCAACAAAAGCATTCCAACAAACGCTTGGTCATAATAGATTCCTTGAACTATATCCCTAATGATAAACTTGCACAGTTTATTTCAGCAGTAGCTTCACCACATTGTACCCTAGTGGGTGTCTACCATAAGGATACCCCAGAAGTTGATATCCCTGCATTAGATAACTACCCATCATCATTAGAACTATTACAATTCATGGCTACGACGATATTAAATATTACACCCGCATTACCATCACGAATCGATGAAGAATCTTTAAAATACGAATTAGAGAAATATTCTATTCCTCGTGGTTTAAATAATCCAATTTTCAACTTGAAATTAATTAATAGAAGAAGATCAGGTAGATCATTATCTTACGATTTCCAAATCGATACAAATAAACATCTATATGAACATGTAATTAACAATCCAGAGGAACAAGAAAATGAAATTGAAACTCCTGAAATGTTACAAGGATTGACAACTTTCAATCTTTCCACCTCTACAAAGCAAAAGATGGCTAAGGACCAAGTTGCATTACCATTCTTGGAAGCACAAGGTTTGGAATCACATGGTGGGGCTATCGTTTATGAATACGAGAAGGATGATGATTACGATGAAGAAGATCCTTACGAAGATCCATTTTAAGGGAGATGGTGCCATTATATACATATATATTTTTAGATTATACTATATATAAAAATTAATTACTTTTTTTTGTTTTATTCTATCAACTACTTTACTCTTCAATTTCAATACTACAGCAACAAGTTTCTTTTTCAATCCAGCTTGTTGTTCAATTAATTTATCTGCTTGTTCCACTCGTACTACCTTCTTAACCAATAAATTATATAGCGTACCATATATTAATCCAATAACTGTTGACGTGATAATGATAACATTATATGGCATACTGAAATCTGGTGTAGATAATGATAACAGTAAAGTTTCAGTCCTAATTTGATATTTGAATGGTTTAATAACTGTAATGACAGCTGATTCTATTTCAAACCCATGATTTGCATCAGGTGGATAATCAGCAAAATGTAATAATGCCTTATCAAATTGGCATGATATCGCTAATGTTGTATTAGCGGGAATCGTTATCGTATATTCTAAATGACTAGGTCTTTTGTGATCAATTGCACTATTGTAATACACAGAATCAATGACATCTTCTAATTGTAGATTTGAACTATCAATCGATTCCAATTTTAAAGATGATAAATACAATCTCATATACCAAGGTAATGATTCGAAATAAATCGCAGTGATGGGCATTGGAGTTGGGTTTTGGAAAACTGTACGTAACCCACCATGATCCTGACCGTATCCGGTCAAGGACCTACTAACGTGAAGTGGAACTTCCTCATTTAGTGTTGTAACATCACTTGTGTCGGAAGAAGCAAGATATAAATCATACTCATCCATACCATCCAATTCAAAGCAATTATCATCAGTACCGAATAATTCTCCATTGACTTTAATTGAAACATCCCATTTACTAGTAATAATTGCACAGATATGTGAGGGAATATCAGACATCATACTACTCCCCTTGATCGTCTTACCAAATATCTGAGATAAATCGAATTCTGTCTCAGTGCTTTCAGGTAGGGGGAAACATTGGAAAGCATCGTATGGTTTGTTCGTATCACAACGTAATTGCTCTGCAGGTAGTGGTTTAGGAATTGGATTCTTATTCCTTGCTAAACTATATGGTACGTGTGTCACCATATCAACTACTGCATCCGTTTCATATTTACATTTATCTTGATTCACGTCACAATTAGTAATAACATCAACCGAAAGACTATGCCATGAGGAATCAAAAACTTTATGTCCATCAAGGAATGTAGATATACCTGATTTACCCTTGGTTGGAAGTAATTTCAAAAATGGAGTCAAATTTTCTGTACATATTGGTTCATTAGCTAATGCTGCTCGAATTAAATATAATTGATTCTTAGAGTTAGCAAATACCGGTAAACCTTGATCATTATCCGGCTGGAATGACGTAACGGGATATGTCGTTTTCGAGCTATCTATAAAATTAATCGAGGCACAAAACAACCCGCTCAACGAATTGGCCAAAGTTTTCCATTTACTATAGGCATTATCTTTCGATTCAGCTTCAATAATAGCCCAAAGTTCTACACCATTACCACCTGATTTGAATCCATCATGTGGAAGACGGCCCCAAGTTTCAGCATCCCAAAACCCTCTTGTGAATCTCAAGTGTAATTGCCTTGTGTCGGTACGATGAAGAACTGATTCGATTGCCTTTGGGAAAACTGTGAAATGGTTATATTGACCGTAATTCAACGAAGAAATACTTGGAGCAAATTCTTCTGAATTCATCTTAAATTGGAAAGACGTTAAAAGATCATTATTTGGTAATGGTTTGACATATAGTTTTTCCCTGAAGGGATAACTTAATCCCTCTTGTATAGTAATTGAAGGATCCAGTGGAGGTTCTTGAATTCCTTCCGGAAAGGAACCATCTTCTGATGCTGTTATGACAGTAGACGAGGAGGACTCTACTTCACTGGTAGTGTTAGAATTCCTGAACTCTTCGAGTTGCTCTGTATTGTCATTTTTGTAAATTGAATAGTTGCTCTCTTGCCCGTAACATATCCTAGAGAATAGTAGTAAGGTAGTGAAAATAAGGCAAGTGGCGTTTCGTTTGAACATTTGAATAATATAATGTACTCCGAACTCCCTTCCTGATCCGTGGTAGTTAGATTTTGAATGCTACTGTTAACCACAGCTACCTTTTGTTGTTGTTATGTATTCAGCATATTTCAAAATTTCTACGTATAATGTTTAATATTGACATTTGCATATATATTGAAATGTGATATTGGAAAAAAGAACGAAACTTCACTACTAACTTAAAATCAATTTTATAAGAGCAAACAATAAGAAGGCAATAAGATTAACTCCTACTGATACGAGAAAAGTAATGAGCAGGTATAACAATGGCGATATGTCAAGAGACAAACACCAATTAGTTGGAAACTATTCCATTTCTCAGAGTCTAAAAGAAAGTTTACACAATGAAGTAGCTGAATCTGAAGAACTCGATGTTTTACAAAAGAGAATGGAGACAAGAACCATAAAACATAAGGAGTCTGAGTATCAAGCAAGGAAATTTGATAGGCTTCAAAAAGAAGATGATAAGGCTAATAAGAAGAGACCATTACGTATAGAAGGTAAGATAGAAGAAGCAGAAAACAAACAACTTGTGAAGAAAAGAAAATCAAGGTGGGATGTTCAAAGCTATCAGATTCCATCTGCAACGAAGACCGTGGATGAATTGATTGAACAAAAATCAGTTACCGATGAGGTACCTGGAATGACTTCTCTAAGATTTTTTAAGCCATCTGATAGGGAACATTTTGCAATGACTTTAGAAAAGAGGCCCTTAGAATCACTCACCGAGGAGGAACAAAAGGAGAGAGCATTACTCGTTTTGTTGTTGAAAATCAAGAATGGTAATGCTGCCTCAAGGAAGGCCGCCATGAGAACACTGACAGATAAATGTCTCGAATTTGGGCCTAAATTAATATTCAATCACATCCTACCAATACTGCTCGATAAAACATTAGAAGACCAAGAGAGGCATCTGATGATAAAAGTCATTGATAGGATTTTATTTAAACTAGGTGCAGAGACAAAACCATATGTCCACCAAATCCTTGTTGTTGTATCACCACTCTTAATTGACGAGGATCCGATGGCAAGAACAACTGGAAGAGATATCATTTCGAACCTTGCATCTGCATGTGGACTAGGTACCATGATTACAACTTTGAGAGCAGACATAGATAATGAAGATGAGTATATACGAAACATAACGTCAAGGACAATGGCTGTAGTAACGAAATCCTTTGGCGTCCCTAACATGTTACCTTTCTTAAAAGCTGTATGCCATTCAACAAGATCATGGAGAGCGCGTCATACAGGGATTAAAACTTTTCTGCAGTTAAATATTCTTTTAGGTGTCGGAATATTACCATATTTAGCTGAAATTGTAGAATGTATTGGTGATGGTTTGCTAGATGAACATACCCCTGTTAAGATCATGACAGCCAATACATTAGCTAGTCTGGCAGAAACATCTGCCCCCCATGGGATTGAAGCTTTCAACTATGTTTTAGAACCACTGTGGAAAGGTATAAGGACTCATAGAAGTAAAGTTCTCGCGGTGTTTTTGAAAGCACTGGGATCAATTATCCCATTAATGGATCCAGATTATGCTGGTTACTATACTGAAGAAGTTATGAGAATAGTGAGAAGAGAATTTAATTCTCCAGATGATGAAATGAAAAAAGTAGTACTCTTGGTTTTGCAAAAATGCTGTCAAACGGAAGGCATGACACCAAAGTATTTAAGAGATGAAATTGCTCCCGACTTTTTTAAATACTTTTGGAATAGACGTATAGCATTAGATCTGCCCATAAATAAACTTGTCACCTACACGACAGTAGTGCTTTCGGAGAAGCTGGGTTGTTCTTTTGTAGTTGAGAATCTGCTGCAACCATTAAAAAATGAGGCAGAGCCATTTAGAATAATGGCAATTCATGCAATTAATAGAGTGGTAAAACAGCTTGGGACTGCTGAATTAAGTGAGAGACAAGAAACAAGGTTAATAGATGCACTTCTAATTGCTTTCCAAGAACAGAAGAATTATGATCCAATTGTGTATCAAGGGTTCGGTACAGTAGCACTTTCATTAAATACGAGGATGAAACCATTTCTTTCCGCCATCATCAGTACAATTTTGAATCTTTTGAAACATAAAAGTCAATTAGCACGTCAAATCGCTGCAGATCTATGTGCCATTCTAATACCTGTCATTAAGAATTGTAATGAACTTGAAATGTTAAACAAATTAAATATTATCCTTTATGAATCACTTGGGGAAATTTACCCTGATGTCTTAGGGTCAATCATTACCGCTATTCTGAATATAGTATCAGTCATGGATATTGAGAAAATACAACCTCCGATAAATCAAATATTACCGACTTTAACCCCTATTTTAAGAAATACTCATAGAAAAGTTCAAGTAAGCACCATTAAATTGATAGGATGTATTGCAAGACGTGCTCCTAGTTATGTTTCTCCCAAGGAGTGGATGAGGATTTGTTTTGAATTACTAGAATTGTTGAAAAGTACTAATAAGGCCATTCGTCGTTCTGCAAATTCTACTTTTGGGGAGATAGCAAAGGCAATTGGACCACAAGATGTTCTTATTGCATTATTGAATAATTTAAAGGTTCAAGAACGTCAATTACGTGTTTGTACCGCTGTAGCTATCGGTATTGTTGCTGAGACTTGTGGTCCCTATACAGTTCTACCTGCTTTGATGAACGAATATAAGACTCCAGAAACAAATGTTCAAAATGGTGTGCTGAAGGCTTTGGCGTTCATGTTCGAATACATTGGTGAACTTGCAGGTGATTACGTGTATGTTATATTGCCGCTATTGGAAGATGCATTAATAGATAGAGATCTTGTTCACCGTCAAACCGCATCTGATGTTATTAAACATCTTGCGCTTAATTGTCAGGGTACAGGCCATGAAGATGCCTTCATTCACATGCTAAACTTATTGATGCCAAATATTTTTGAAACATCTCCCCATGTTATTGTTCGTGTTCTGGAAGGGTTGGAATCGCTAGGAACTACTATTGGCCCAGGTGTATATATGAATTACTTATGGGGAGGTTTATTCCATCCAGCCAAAAGTGTCCGCAAAGCCTTCTGGAAGGCTTACAATAGAGCATATATCGAAGAAGGGGATGCTCTGGTACCATACTACCCGGTAAATAATACAGCTTCAATAGAGATACCGGAGCTAGATATAATTTTATGAAGAGCTACAGGAACTATATATTATGTATATTTTAAATAGAAAGAATATGTATAATTGTTGTTCCATGATATAATCAAGTAAAATTCTTCATTTATTTGCTACGCTTTATTGAAGCCACCTGAATGAGTTAGGTGTATATTTCATTAAGTCAAAATCAGTTAACATAACTTCGATCAATTATCTGAGCATATTTCTTCCTACTACTGTCCCATATTCTGTGGCGTTAGATTATTCTTAGTATCATTTATCTTATTATTTGTACTGACCTCTGAATCAGATACCAAGTTTCCCTCTGTCACATTTCTGTCACTTAAATCTTGGCGATGTCTTTCTCCACGAAAGGCGCCATTATTAAATGTCTCAAGAGACTATAAGACGGAAACAATACTAGTCAGAAAGAGGAAGGGTTAACTGGTTTTCGACGAAGATATAAGGATAAAAAACATGTAAGAGAGGTAGTTATGTCATCTAAGACTGTCGAAAAACCAATTCCAACTTTTGAAGGATCCGTTGAGCAATTCCTTATTGGGTATGGTCAGGGAGCAGATTTGAAGGAGCCAAAGTTTGAAGTACTCTCAACGATAAGATATGACCCTAATTTGGGGCAATCTGACTCTGGAAAACGGAATAATAATGGTCCATCTGAAGTGAGAAATAACGGTAAGATAGAATTAAATTTTGACCCAAAGACAGGTTCAGATTTTATAGAATTATTCTTATCGGATACAACGCCATCACGCAGATATATTTCAATTGGTGACAGCTGCAAGCGACCCCCAAGCTGGAAATATGTATCATCATTGTCACCTTATTATAAACTCTTTTATGAGAGATTCTTTCTGCTGGATTTCCATTATATACGAATAAATGCTGCGATAGCAGCTTTTGGCTGGAACTATCATATCACTATTGAAGATCTTTTAGCAGCATTGATCCATGCCCTTCAAGAGGGAATGGAATACGACACTATCCAAGAGGAGCTGGATTATCTTCTATCAAGAAAAGACATTTACAAAATGAGAGTCTTAGCTTCTTTAGGGGGAAAATTCAAGGTGGAAGCTCATCTATTATCTCAGAGCAATGATGATACTAACAATGATTCAACCCAAGAATATTTCCAACACACCCTACTTAGAGGACTCAAGTCTAATGTTAATAATTGGGATGTATTTATAAATAATGAATTTATCAATGTTTCGTTATTTACATATTTGAAGACTACCAAAAGAGAACATTACACTAAAGCAAGAAATTTAATGAGTGAATTGAGTAAATCGTACAATAAAGATTTACCAACAACTAAGAAAAGTGAAATTTTGGTATATAATAAAAGTAATGAGTTAATGGAAGGCTCAATAACGAACGTTGCAGTTTGGAGCGAAAAGGAGGGAACATACGTGACACCGAAAGCATCATCAGGGTGTCTACGTGGAACGATGAGGAAATATTTACTGCAGGCTGGCCATATTAAAGAGGGTCATATCCACATTGATTCGCTATATGATGGTGAAGAGATTCTATTGTTTAATGGTATTATGGGTTGCGTTAAAGGTACCATTAGAAAATTTAGTACGCAAACTGTATGAGCAGTTTATCTATTTTTTTTGTCGATCTTGTTGTGCATCATATACTTACTAAGTTACATATTACTAGACTATATAAGCATATCTATGAAGTATAGCGGATCGAAAAATAAGCACATGCATATCTTCATATATGAGACATTAGAAAGTTTATAACATTATAGATACATATAAATATATATTACTTTTATTTTATTTACTTTTACACTATTTTCTGGCGAAGTTAAACTTGTTTACCACCGTACAAATTTCTCCATTGTTCAACTTGTTTTTCATCAATACGGTGGAATAAATATTCAGCTTTATTAATATTGTGACCTTCCAAGATAGCCAAATGGAATTCTTCATCAATCTTTAAAGCAGGAGCATTCAACATCTTATAAATCTTTTCGGCAGTTTCTGGCATGAATGGGTAAATCAATGAAGTAACAGTATAGATGATATTCAAACCTACACCAACAACAGCATCTGATTTAGCTGGGAATTGAGAGAACAAACTGTTATCTAGTTTATTTTCTTGTAAAAACAAATTACCACGTGCACTTAATGACATGGCTAATTCTAACCCACTTCTTTCATGACCATATTCCATCTTTTCAACGTAAGACTTCAATATCACATCAATATCTTTCTTCAAGCCATCGTAGTTTGGAACTTGCTTATGATCATATTTTGGAACAACACCGTTATACTTAGCGTTAACGAATTTGATTAATCTGTTAACAAAATTACCTAAGTTAGCCAACAGTTCAGAATTGTTTCTTGCAACAAAATCATCCCATGAGAAATGAGAATCACTTGATTCAGGTCTAACAGATGCCAAATAATATCTCCAGACACTTGGAGAAACACCTGAATCTTGAGCGTTATTACCAAAGACACCAACGCCTCTACTCTTGGAGAATTTACCACCTTCGTATTGTAAGTATTCTGTAGTATTCAAATGATGTAACATAGTCCATTCGTCACCAGTACCTAGTTGAGAACCTGGGAAAACGACTGTATGGAAAGGAACATTATCTTTACCCATAAATTGGTATAATTTAACATTTTCTGGATCTTTCCACCATTGTTCCCATTTTTTAGTGTAGTTAGCAGTAATAGATACGTAACCAATAGTGGCATCGAACCAAACGTAAAGAACCTTATCTTTATATTTTTCTAATGGAACTGGTGTACCCCAAACTAAATCTCTCGTGATACAACGAGGTTTCAAACCATCCTTTAACCAAGAATTGGTAATGGTCTTAGAGTTCTTTGACCATTGTCCTTCTTCAGAAGATTTTTCAACCCATTTGGCAATGCTTGGTTCTAATTTATCTAATGATAAAAAGATATGATCTGAGAATTTTGGAATTGGTGTAGCGTTATCTAATTTACAACGAGGGTTAATTAATTCAAAAGGATCTAACAAACCACCACACTTATCACATTGATCACCTCTTGCGTCTTCATAATGACATTTTGGACATTCCCCTTCGACGTATCTATCAGCCAAGTAGGAATTATGGACAGGACAATACAATTGTTTCATAGATTGTTCTTCTAGATAACCATTTTTATCTAATTTTTTGAAGATATCTTGAGCAATTTCAGTTTGTTGCTCTGTAGTTGTTCTACCGAAATAATCGAATCCAATTTGGAACCATTTGTAGACATCACTATGAATTTTATGGTACTTATCACATAATTCACGTGGAGTACAACCTTCTTCCAAAGCTTTAGTTTCAGTAGCAGTACCATATTCATCAGTACCACAAACAAATAAAGTATTGTAATTTCTCGTTTTACAATAACGAGCAAAGATATCAGCCGATAAGACACTACCAACGATATTACCTAAATGAGGAACGTTGTTAACATATGGTAATGCAGAGGTGATTAAGATATTTCTTTCACCCTTCTCTGGTACAATTTCTTGTGCTTGTTGTTTCACTTTGAAATTTTGTTCAACGTTAACGGCACCCGTATTTTTGAACATAGATGGAGAACGAGGAGTAGCTTTTTCAGCTTCAATAATGGCCTTTAAGATTTTTTCAGGTAAAGCGGTAAATTTTGATTTCACAGTTGTTGGATCCAAAGCAAGAATGTCTGCTAGTAGTATTAATTTGGTTGCTGAAACTGGCTCTTCAATGGGGTATGGTAAATATTGTTCTAAAGTCTTGGTAACGACTTCTTTGGATGAAGTTTCAGAAGAGATCAATGCCTTTTCTACAATGGTTACAGCAAATTGGTTAGCTTCTGATTCTTGGTCAGTAAAATCATTAAGAGCATATCTTAAGATAGCATTTGGGTTGAATAGTTGATAAGAGTCAGAAACAACTAATTGGGCGATGTTCGAATCGTCGTTGATGGTTAATTTCAAATCCTTGGTTGCATATTCGATGGCAAGGGCAATTTTTAAATTATTAGCA
This sequence comes from Naumovozyma dairenensis CBS 421, assembly GCF_000227115.2. Taxonomy (NCBI): domain Eukaryota; kingdom Fungi; phylum Ascomycota; class Saccharomycetes; order Saccharomycetales; family Saccharomycetaceae; genus Naumovozyma; species Naumovozyma dairenensis. The sequence goes on from NC_016481.1 coordinate 826,163, forward strand.
AAAGAAATGGCATGGGAATGGTCTTTTACCTTATCAAATGAAATTTGGGCTGGCATCTTTGAGGGTATATAGATAGGCTTTTCTTGTCCACGTCTAATAAGAATGGGAGGAAGAAGAATCGAGTTTTTAGCTATGATTTGAATTTGAATGATTCAATTTATTCGATAGAATCAGTTTACATAATCATGCAAAATGTGTCATTGTATTTCCTCGAAGGCATTTCAATTTCTAAAATTTTCAGATTTTCCCAGCCGTTGGCCGCGATGTCACACAGTTTCTTTTTATGGCGTTTCTACTTGGAAGTAAAATGCGTCACATTTCTATATATCAATACAACTAGTCTACGTTGTATTATCTCTCGCTCTGTTTACCAGCATTGCCTATAAAAAATAAATTAAATTAAAAGGATTTCTACTGTTAATTTAAGTAGTTTTTTTGTTTATAATTTACAGATTTTGTGTTATATATCTTGCAGTCAAAATGAAAGCAATTGGTGAGATGTATTAATTTTGACTAGAGATTTATTACTTTTTTCGTATTTGTCTCCGATGATCTTTAATGCCTTTGGTTGTTGGTTTTACGCCTTTTCGTATTTGTCTTATCAGTTTTCCCACTTGCACCGATGGTAATATTAACCTTTGGAGGTATTGAGAACCCGTAAGATTTTGCCACTTTGGCCAAATCCAACTTATCGATTTGATACACAGTTTTCAAAGAATGTGATGCATAAGCTTGTAAATAAGATCTATAACCGTCTTTGGCTGTTTGATGTAGATAATAATTTGATTTAATCAATTTTTCTAATTGTGATTGAACATTAGCGATTTTATTTGTTGGGAATTCATATTCATTTAATGGCACTTTAGCGGCTTTCAAATACCTTAGGAAACCTAATTCATTTGGAGTCAAGAACATTAAAGATTTACCCTTACCCTTAGTACCTCTTGCGGTTCTACCAACTCTATGGATATAATCTCTTGGATCATCAGGAGGATCGAATTGGACGATCCAATCAACAGCAGGGATATCTAAACCTCTTGCAGCAACGTCCGTACACACTAATATACCTTTATCAGCGTTACAAAATTCGAAAAATGTATTTGTTCTTTTTTGTTGTTTTTGTTTCCCATGTAATTCTAAAACAGGTAAATCGATATAATTTAATAATTCTGCGTAATATTTAACAGAATTACAAGATGAATAAAAAGACAATGATTTTCTTTTTTGATTTCTTTTCAAAAATGAAAATAACAATAGGAAACGTTTATCACTATCACAAACCACATACCCTTGTTCTAACCCATCTGCAGTAGATGTATCCTTTTCAGATTCAACATTAATGAAAAGAGGTCCCTTTCTCAAAGAAATTCTAGCTAAATCTTCCACTTTAGTAGTTTGTGTAGCAGAAAACAACATAGATTGTCTATCTTCATTAGGTAAAATTCTAATAATTTGTTTCATTTCATCTTCGAACCCAATTTCCAAAATTCTATCAGCTTCATCAATAATTAATGCTTTTAAATTCTTAAAGATAAACCCTTTAGTATTTTGTAAATGATCCAATAATCTCCCCGGAGTAGCGATCAAAATATTAACCCCCTTCATTAATTTCTCAGCTTCTTGTCTTCTATTAGCACCCCCAATAACGATACCGAAAGTTTGTGAATGGAATTCCATCAATTCTCTCACGACCCCAAAAATTTGTAAAGCCAATTCTCTCGTTGGAGTGATCACGATGATCCCAGTACCGTTTCTTGGTTTGAATTTTAAAGAGTATAATAATTCAATGGCAGGGATCAAGAACGCTAAGGTCTTACCTGATCCTGTCTTGGCTGCACCAAGAACATCTCTGCCTGCCATTAATGGTGGGATGGTACGTGCTTGAACTGGAGTCAATGATTCGAATCCCATCTTTTCGATAGCTTTCATTGTTTGGGATGATAAGGATAAGTCGTTGAAGTTGGTTGGGATGGCTGTTGTTGTAGAAGTGGTGGAATTTTCCTTTTCTACTTGTAGTTTCAATGTGGATTCTTGGTTTTGAGTCGTCTTTACACTGGTTGAAGTTTCACCATCATCCGAGGCATCTCTGGGACGTTTCGTGGAAGGAGATGACATTTTTTTTGGTGTTTTGTTGTTAATCTGCCCTTTCGTTGACCCTAGTAATGTATTAATGTGTCTTGTCTGGGGTATTATTTGCTTTAAAAGTGAACTCTATCCAAGTCATCTCATCTCATCTCATGTATCTCATCGCATAACAGTTATTTTTCAATAATTTTTCATTTTTCAGTTTTCTTGAGAGTTTCAATTGCAAAAATTTTCCGGGGACCGGGTAACACGTCTACTGATTTTTCTGTCGTGAATAGCCAACAGGTTCGTGAAACGTAAACGTATATATGTTACAGGATTTAAAGAAGAAGGACAGAAACTCGCTGAATGAAGGAAGAGAAAGAGAAAACGTCCAGTAGTAATAAAAGTGGTATATAGTTATTAGAGTACGTATGTATGCAAGTTACTCTCGTCTTGTACTGTACTATACTGTACTGTACTGTATTATTGGCAAGGAGCCAGCAAGGGGAGGAGAGAAAACGGACAGCAAACGGAAGACGGAAAACGGAAGACGGAAAACAGACAAACAGACAAACAGACAGCGCGAAAGTGGGGGGCTCCGCAATGGAAAACCAGAAAACCAGAAAAGTATATCCCGTGATCATATTATACCTCGATTAATATATCACCCACCAACGCGGGGGGATCAGCTGTCCCTATGGGTGTTTCTCTATAAAACTGTCTCTCTCCCACATTCATTTTACTGCTACTCCTCTTAACTTTAAAGTCGTCATTTACGTGCTGAAAAATTAAGTAATACAATATTATATTATATTGTATTATATTATATTATATATGTGAAAAAAAATAATAATCCGATTATCTAGACTTCCGACCTTACAACCAGACGTATCCTTACTCTATACCAAAATATTGTTAGACGAATAGTGTATATAAGTATATATAACAAACCCTACATTGCTCTAGTATTTGCTTTTGCTTCTTTTTAAGAATATCGTATTATCATCAACTATTATCATACTAAGAGCCTCTCACCTTTGAACACCAAGAAAGAAAGAAAGAAAGAAAGAAAGAACACTGACTACAAATGCTACACATTCAACCACTAACAAGTATGGATGACCCTTCTAACCTCAACACTGGTTCTAAGGAAGCTAATTCCTTACCGAAAAATAATCATCTACCCACTCCTCCAACCTCCTCTGATGGAACGACTACGACTGAAGTAATGACATGGCCAAACTTATCCCATAACGAAAAAGCATTCAAATGTAAATACGTCACCAAACATAACTCTCAACTTGGTGATGGTAACTTCAGTATAGTAAAAGAATGTATAAACATTCAAACAAAGGATCATTTCGCCATGAAATTAATTAACAAGAAAATCGTCAAAGGGAAAATAAAATTAATCCAAAGAGAATTCAAACTTTTAAAATTCATATCAGAGGAAATTAGATCAGTAGAAAGAGTTAACATGAAATCTCAAACTCAACCTTCTTCTTTAAGAATAAACAGTAATAAATACACGAACGCAAACGCGAACGTAAACACGAATATGTATGATACATTTGATGGTCATCATCATATATTACAATTATTTGATTTCTTCGAAACAAAAGATAGTATCGTATTAATTACCCAACTATGTCAAAAAGATGACTTATATGAACTAATAATACAAAATGAAAAATTAGATCTGAAAAGACAAGTAGTACCCTTCACTGCATGTCTATTAAGTGCTTTACAATTCTTACATTCTCATGGGATAGTTCATAGAGATATTAAAGCTGAAAACGTTTTATTTAGACTGAATCCCACGAATACTAACGGCGACATGAAGATAGACCAAGGCTATGATTTGATGGCTCATGATTTGATTCTGGCGGATTTTGGTCTTGCCACACAATTAGATTCTTCATCTTTGAAAGAATACGTTGGAACCATCTCATATATTGCTCCGGAAATTGTTAAATGTAAAGGTGTCGAGAAAATGAATGCTGATGAATTGAATTCTTTGACTAAATATAGTTATCCAGTTGATATTTGGGCCCTCGGTGTTCTCACGTACTTTATGGCATTGGGGTTTACTCCATTCGATTGTGAAAATGATGAGGAAACTTTGGATTGTATCTCGAAATGTGATTATTATGTGGATGATGATATGTTACATGATCCAACTTTAAAGGAATTTTGGAGTTTTATACAATGTTGTTTTACCAAAGATGTGGCTAATAGACCTACTGCTTTTGATTTGAAATATCATCCTTTCTTAATGGACCATTTTAAATCTTCACTTAATAAGAATCTAATGAAAAGACCCCAAGCTTTGTTAGGGTCTCAATTTCATTCACAATCTCAATTGAATTTACGTGCAAGAGGAAATGGAAATGACAACTCCTCAACAACAACTAGTAACATTAACTTACAAAATATATTGGTAGTGGAAGATCAGCAAGGTGAAGAATTATTAGATACACCAGCATTTTTATTTTCTAGTTTACCCATGGTAAGAAATAAATCAAGTTCTAGTTTACACTCATTAAAGTCTCCAAGTAGATCGAAAATAAATTCTAATTCATCTTCTACGACATCGTTATCATCTCTGATATCTGCCACTTCAGAATCATTTAATAACGGAAATAGTAGTAGTAGTAGCTGTAGCATGACAACAACTCATCCTAAGGTACAGAAAAAGGTTACGAAAGTCCATCCGGCTAAGATTACAAATACTACTCCAAGTAAATTTGAATTATCTGATATGCATGTTAAACACAACTTAATACAAGCATCTACAAACAAACAAGAGAAAAATTTAGATAAAATAAGAGATACATTAAGAAGGACATTATCAATGACATCTTTAAGGCAACCCCTTCCACCACCATCAGCTTCTAGCAACAATAAGGCGGGCACATTGACATCGTCAACGTCATCTAAATTATTAAAGAAAAATTCCACGTTTGTATTGGATCCAAAACCTCCAGCAAGTTCATTGATGAATGGTTGTTTTAGTACCACTCCAGAGGCAATTTCTAATTTTACAACCCCAAAAGAATTATCAAGACAAAGTTCATTCGTGAATAATCATAAATCCATGACTGCTAACATTGTCGCTAATTCTAATTTGAAACAAGAAAATAAAAAGTACAATGCTAATGATAATGCTAATGCTAACGATAATGATAATGATGACGAAGACGAAGACGAAGACGATGATAATGATGATGCTGGTATTTATATATGATATTATATAAATGAACGTTTCGAGTATATAGAATCAAAATAAAGAACAATTTTAAAATGTATTCTCCATTCCATAATTGAAGAATGTTGCCTTTTGACATTCTTTTGCACTGCCTCCGTTACCCTGCGTTTGTGGTTTCAAAACGGAAAAATAAAGCCCCATTTCACTACACTATCTACTTCTAGATGCTGGGAAACTTCATCAAGAAAGATCGAAATGCACGTATGTATCTACCTATCTATCGAGTATTTTTTTGATATCTAAACAAAGTGGCTTTCTCTATAATAGAAGAAAATATTTCAACCTGGAAAAAGAAAGCACTTAACTTAACTATCATTAGTTTCAATTACTCTCCATGTGGTTAAGTGAGAGACAAAGTACGTAACATTGCAAACAAATTGCATATAATACTCCATATGAATTCCTCGACCTTCGACCACTTTTACTAACAAATTATGATTATATTTTTCGCAAAAAAAACATGTGAACCATTAATCTTTTCCCCCAATAGAATTCGGTGTTGCATTCACATTCGGTGGCTTTCTTTTCTTCCTATTTGGGATCGTCACTTTCTTCGACCGTGCCCTTCTAGCATTAGGTAACATATTATTCCTAATCGGTGTCTTATTAATCATAGGACCCCACAAGACATATAATTTCTTCAATAGACCAACGAAAAGGCGCGGTTCTATTTGTTTCCTTATAGGTATATCATTGATACTTTCCAAATGGACATTTATTGGATTCATCATTGAATCATTAGGAATTGTCGGATTATTTGGTGATTTCTTTGGAATTATTGTCCAATTCTTAAGATCTTTACCTATTATTGGTCCTATTTTATCAAATCCAGCTATCGCTCCATTTATAGATAGATTGGCTGGGATTAGCGTACTGCCTGTGTAAATTAAATCACGAAAGATATGTATGACTGAATGTACAAAAAAGAAAAAAGAATTCAAGTGTATATATTAATAATAAAGAAAGTTTTTTTGAAAAATTACAATTGTATATATTTACATGATATTGTTAGAAGAATGTATATATATTATTTTTTCATTAATGTTGATGTAAAATCAAGAACACCTTGATCATCTCCATATTGTCCCATTATTTGAATTCCAATTGGTTCATTGCCTCTTATTGGAATAGTCATGGTTGGTAATCCTGCTAAAGATGCTGGAATAGTAAATATATCATTGAAATACTCATCAGTAGCAATTTTATCGCTCATAGCTCTTCTGACAAAAGTTGGTTTATTTAATGATGTGGGACTGATGATAAAATCAATTCCATTATCATCACCAACATTTGCTTTATTTCTAGTTAAAACATTTGGAAATTTGAACATGAAATCAAATTCATTAATTAAATTAACACGTAATTTTTGAGCTTGAATATAATTATTATGAGCAAAACTAGAACTTAAATTATAATTCCCCAGTATTAACCTGTTTCGCACTTCTGTACCAAAATTAGATCTTGTCTTGGAGAAAAACGCTTCATTATTAACATCTTCGTTAGGGTCTCGTGTGCCAAATCTGATTCCATCATATCTAGATAGATTGGATACTGCTTCCGAAGGTGCTAAAGTATAGTATATCGGTAAAGAATATTTAATGGATGGTATTGAAATTGGAACTACAGTATAGCCCTTCTCCATGAGTTGTCCGATGAAATCATGGAACGCACTCTTAATATCTTTATCAACGGATTCTTGGTTAAATTCTTGTACTATACCAATTCGCAATGGGTTTTGTAATCTATGTAAGCATTTGTCTGACAATTCAATAATCTCGTTCCTTAACAGATCATTCAAAGATGTTGGATCCTTTCGATCATATTTATTAAGTACATCAAATACACCTCTTAAGATTGGTAAATCTTTAGCGAAAATGCCAACCGTATCTAAACTTTGAGCAAATGAAACGACACCATACCTTGAAATACGTCCATACGATCCCTTAAATCCCAGTACAGAACAATATGAAGCTGGTAATCGAACAGACCCACCTGTATCTGTACCTAAGGCAAAATCAATGATGTTATCTCCATCAATTGTCGCACTCACTGCAGCAGCAGAACCACTAGATGAACCACCAGTGACCATCTCTCTCTTACCCATATCATCATTCGCAAAAAATGCTCTCGAGGGATTAATTGTAGGACCATAACATGAATGAATACCGAGCGATCCCATTGCAAATTCATCCATATTAGTCTTACCAACAATTGTAGTCCCTGCATTACTTAATAATTTCACTATAGTTGCAGTAAAGGGCGATTTATACTCTTTTAACATTTGAGAAGCACACGTCGTATTACTATCTTGAGTTACTATATTATCCTTGATGGCAGATATGGTACCTGCAAGGGTAGAATTTGGTTGATTTTTTTGAATATCATTATATCTTTGAAGGATCTTCGTTGATGGTTCTAAATGTGCAAAAATATTGTACCGAGATTGTAGCTTCGGGAGAGCTTTTATGACATGATCAATTGATTTTGCTTGAGACATATCTTTAGACTCTCTTTGGTATTCCTTTTTTTGTGATTTAATTCTGTATCTTATTTTTTTAACTGATTCTTGATGAACTTTTTTTAAAGGGAAGGAAGATATAACCTCGACAGTTTTAAGCGTTTTCGATATTTTACGTAGTCTGCAAGACTAAGACATCTGCAAGATTATTGCTTAATTTATCAAATTGTTGCCTGATTAACTGATAGAACTGGACCTAGTATACCACAAATATGGAGGTGTTTGATTTTACTGATAATGTTGAAGATGTTAGTTACGAATTCATGAGTGCCTTAGATGATACACAACCAAAAATATTCGAATCTGAAGGTACAGAATTATTACCAGAAAACGGTTTGCAAAATGAATACAGATCTACAAACGATACTCTGGAACTGTACCCTAGCAACGATATTGACCATCAGGGGGAGAAAAGCACTATAATTTATGAGAATACACCAGATATGATGAAAGTTGCAGAACAATTGGAATCACAATTGAAAAAATATAATGCAACGAAATCAACGAAGGAAGACCTTCGAAAAATGCAGATCGATAAACCTGAAATATCTACTTTGAAGAAGGAATTGGATAAAATATCTTTACAAGAACTGGATGATATGAAGAGGGAATCTACTATGGAGGATAAATTATTGTTTGAGAAGATACAAAAATCGATGCAATCTGATGAAAAAACATTGTTGAAGGGATTACATGATAAACTATCAGAGCATGTATCTGAGGAAAGTAACCATGATAATAATAATAATAATAATGATAAATATATATTGAAACTTCCCAACATTGAATTCAATTCTACTGAATTATATCGTATACTGAATTTAGAAGAAAGAATTCATAAACTTGAGTCAAGTTTAGGCCATATAAAAGATGAACCGAATATTTGCCAATCAAGTTTTGAAGAACCAATAATGACTCAATTAAATAAAATATACCGCCAATTGATTTTAATAGAGAATAATGAACCTGTCTTGAATAACTTTCAAAAAAGTTTGACAGAAATAAATAAGAAATATGAAGATTCATTATTAGGTAAGAATATTAATAAGAATAATGATCTACAAGAGTTGGCTATAAATAATATAGTAAATCAAAAGACTAAAATTGATAATCTTTATAAGTTTTATGATGAAAATAAACATTACGCTGATATTTTACCAAAACTTTCTGAAAGAATGAAACTTTTCAAGAAAGTAAATATGAAGGTTTCAGAGAGTTTCCAGATGCTTCAAAACATTGATAGAATGATAGCCGATGTTGCATCAACTACAGAAGAATGGAATTGCACGATAAATAAAATTGTTGAGAAAATTAGCTCGCAAGAAATCATTGTAAATAAAAATTTTGAGAAGTTAAATGATAAGATACAAAACCTTGAGGCTAAACTAGAAACGTTGACAAGGGATAAGGAAGCCTTTGAATGAATGTCGTTTCTGCTCCGTATTTTCGTAAGAAATGAAACATGTTTTCCCTTGTATGTTGCAAGAAGTAGGTCCAGTATTCTGAACGAAGTGATTACCGAACTATTGTCGTTATACTTATTTCTTCCTTTCAGTTTCATAGTAACGCAAGTATTGAAGACAGCTCGGATAAAATCATTACATGTAATACTATCGACATGAAAACAGCATTGATTTTACATTACTAAACGTTATGCTAACGTTTGTCGTCAAATAAAGATAGAGGGAATCGAACTATAATTTCCAGTACTTCAATACATATGTATGTGGATTATAATATTTACAGATTCCTGGGGATAATTAAAGCAGAAATATTTCATTGATGATCATTCTTCATGGCTTATTCTTGCATTATAAACAAATATTTGTATTTTCATTAGAAATATATATGTATTCTTACTTTAGCAACGAATGCTATCTTGGTCTTTTTGACCTACAACTAATATTAACAAAAATATAACTAAACTATACTATAAAAGAATCAGAAAAGAGGGAAATGAAATGAACGTCGATTATATGTATATTAAGAAAGAGGAATATTGAAGTGATCGGGTCTTGCTTGGGTATTATTATTACTATTATTATTATTACTATTCTCTTTTTCTATCGGAATAAAATTACTGAAGGAGGATGACTAATCAGAATTCTTCTTCTTCTTTCTACCAAAGAAGCCTCTCTTCTTCTTTTTCTTTTCGTCAGTTTGTTGACGAACAGGAGCTTGATAAACTCCTTGTTCACCGTACATTTGATTAGCCTGCACAGGCATCCCATTAGCATCATAAGGATTACTATCTCCAAATGATGGGAAATCAGGTCTCACTCTAAATCCATATTGAGGAGTTTCTAATTGTTGAGCCCAAACAGGGTCCCCTGAGACAGCATATTCGAAACTTCTGATGGTATCCAATGGTCTTTCATCTCTAGCTCTAGTTGGATTAGAAATATCAGCGTTTTGAATAGGTTGGCCAAATACATCACGCAAGACATTGCCACCATCTGTGGAGAAATATGATTGTCTATTCATATTGTCATGGAATGCATCAGCAGCTTGTTCGAAAGGTTGCGCTTCATTGACGGCGTCTAAGATTGGATCGTTCACTGAGGCTGTACGGACTTTTAATCTTTGAGCATCTTCTTTAGAGACTTCCACTTTGGCTATATGGTTGGGATCGTCGGAGTTGGATTTATTACTTACACCGGATTTCTTTCTAAAATGCATCATTGTGTTTTTTTGTTTTCTTTTTGTATCTTATAAGAGTTATATCAAAGCAAGCAAAAAAAATATGAAGATATTTCAATGATCTAAATCGATGAACTGGTAAAGGTAGAAGCTGAAGTCTAATAGAGATCTGTGGTCTGATAGATTACTGTTACTGTTTTTCTGTTCGAGAATACAGAACAATGCCATTTCATTGTTTACTAAAAATAAGAAATTTCCCAAATTTTTTCAACAGCGCCCGATCACGTGATGCTCTCCGCAAAGGGAAATTTACTGTAACGGGTAAAGACAGCTTAAACTTCTGTGATATTATATTATATTATATTATATTGTATTGTATTAGTTTTACTTTACTTTACTTTACTTTACTTTACTTTACTTTACTTTACTTTGTATATTAGTATGTTGCTGCATATCTATATATGTATATTACTATGAAAAACATAAAACTTTGCTTCTGTGCATGTTACGCTAGTTTTGACAAGCTTCTATCAAAACGTCCTTGACAGCGACACATGCCTTACGTAGTTCTTCTTCATCCATCTTTGCATTACAACATATTTTCAAACTTGGAACGATTGGTAAAGTTTCATGTTGCAAAATAATTGTGTTTCTGGAAATCAAGATACCATGTTTCTTAATCGCTGCATCGACAACGGATTGTAAAAACCTTTCTTCATTTTCATATGGTTCGATGTATTTAGTGGTAGCATTCCTCTTTTGTAATCGAGAAATTGTTTCAAATAATTCTTCTGCAGTATAGTTAAATTTAGCCTTTCTAATTTCAGGCAATAATCGGAAATGTAAAACAGGCGATAATTCAAAAGATGTGACTTTAATAATTTTCTGTAAATCTAAATCATTAACAAAGAAATCAAAAACCATTTTGGAAAATTGTTGCAATTTGGAAACAATAACTTTATCAGTATTTAAGATTTGTAAAACCCTAGATGCGGTGGTGGTAGTGTATGCTGGTAATGATGCAGAGAAACAATAAGCATTCGAACCAATACGTTGATGATGAGCCATTACAGCATCACCAAGACAAAAACCACCAGAGGAACCGATAGCTGTAGCCAAAGAACCAACAGTAACATCAATAGAAGAGGCACGAATCATTCCAAAATGTTCTGGAAGACCACGGCCTGTTTCACCAAGGACACCAATTGAAAACGTTTCATCAACAAATAATCTAAATTTGTATTTTTCTTTCAAATTAGTCAATTCAGGTAAGGGAGCAATATCACCAGAGTTTTGGAATAAACCTTCAGTAACAATGAACTTACGTGGGATGGCAGGAGGTTTATCATTGGCTTCCATTTCAGTCAATTCAGCCAACAAATTTTCCAGAGATTGCATATTATTATGTTCGAAATAATAAACAGTAGCTCTACTTAATTGTAAGGCATTTTGCAAAGCTAAAGAGACTTGATCATCTGCGACAATCACATCACCACGCTTGTTGAATGCAGATAAAACCGAGGAAGCAACACAGAAATCTTGACCATATAACACAGCACCTTCAGTACCGAAAAATTGTGCCAAATCATATTCCAAAGCATAATGAACATCTTGATTACCATAAAACCCAGCAGGACCACATGCACCGACACCATAATTCTTAATGGTTTTCTTAGCCACTTGAACTAATTCCTCATCACTAGTCAATTGTAAAAAATTATTTGATGATAAATTGAAAAGATCGTTGAAAGTTTCTTTCCCATCATTTCTTGAGATATTGACATGGTTGGAAGGACCAGAATTTTCAATGACAGGTATGGAACTTAATCTCCAAGATTGTTCATCAAGGACAGATGGATCGACTAATGGTTCTGGTTGCCATTCATCAATTAATGAATCGATTTCTTGTGGAGATAATTTTGGTCTATTGGATTGAAGACCTTTCTTTTGTTGAGGCTTGGATAAATAAAAGTAAATACCATACAAAATTAGCCCAATTTCGACGGTGGTTCTATATGGATCATCATGATGAGATTTTTGAATGTATGGTATCACGTATGGACCACCTGGTATTCTTGTTAATATTGCTGATAAATAATACCATATGTATGAAAACGCAGTGATAACAAAACTTGGGATTGGGATGGATGTCGGTAAGACTTGAGGTATATGTGACATTTTTTCTTGTTATAATATATTTTCCCCTATTCAATACAATGATACTCTTTCTTGTAAAAATATTCTTGACGTATTGAAATGGCAGCAATAAATAATTTATAACCAGCAGAATTAATAGTCTATAACGAGCGATTTAGTTGACGGATTCTATTTCCAGAATGCTCTTCGAAAAAGTGACCTAGGCGATGATGCAGCAATGGATGGATTTCTGGATGAATGAATGAATGAATGAATGAATGAATGGATACGAATCACGCAAAATTTCAATGAAGGTTCAGTAGCTTCAACAAGATAATATCTCTTTTGATGAAGTGATACTAGAAAACTTTTCGATTGTTAACTGCTCACTGATAAAGGCTCTATTCTTAGCTGTTTGATGGACGATATATATCTGTCTCTGTCAGTCTTACCGAAGTAACTGTCGAAATTTTGTTTTGTTGCTCGATTGTCTTCTCGTCTTTTCCTGTTTTTGCTCAAATTTTGGGAAAATATACCCCCATTTCTGTGGCCCTAAACATTTTGGAAAATTTCAAAACAACCATTTCCTTAACCCTGTATATTCTAGTTATGCAACCCTACCTAGCTTAGGTGTTCATCAGCGTTGAGAGAAATACAGAGACCCCACACCCTAAAAGGGGATAATCGGGTTTCCCAGTTGCAGAAGAAGAGAAGATGATGATGAATGATGTTAAAGATGGGGGGGATGCCTATTCTCATCTCAACCTCTCTTCAAATTAGCAGAAGATAAGTAAAGGACATACCATCTTCTTAGAAAGAATAGTATATCCAGACAAAAGAAACCACAAAAAAAAAATGAAACTAAACATTACTCCTCAGGCCGCATTGGTCTCAGGATTGACTCTATCATCCACTCTAGTTAATGGGTTATCTTTCCAACATCCCTTTGCGTTTGATCAAGATCTATTAAACATTGCTATCAAAACATTGGGGTTTGATAGAAATGAAATTCTTGGTTCATTATCACAAGATATCAAGTCCGCTTGGGAAGATTTACCAAGATTGTTCCCTAAGCAAGTAGCTGAATTACAATACTTCACTAAGCCCAAATTCCCACAAAAAATCAATAAAAAAAGTCATTGGGATTTTGTTGTTCAAAATGATCAAATCACAGATTATCAATTGCGTATTAATAAGATTAAAGACCCTAAATTGCTAGGTGTCGATCCTGACGTCAAGCAATACACTGGTTATTTGGACGTTAAAGAAGATGACAAGCATTTCTTCTTTTGGTTCTTCGAAAGTAGAAATGCACCAAAGAATGATCCAATTATTTTATGGTTAAATGGTGGTCCAGGTTGCTCTTCCATGACTGGACTTTTCTTCGAATTAGGTCCATCTTCTATCGGTAATAAAATTAAGCCAATTTACAATAACCATTCCTGGAATTCGAACGCTTCAGTGATCTTCTTAGATCAACCTGTTAATGTTGGGTTTTCATATTCTGGAGGCTCTGGTGTTTCTAACACTGTTGCTGCAGGTAAAGATGTTTACTCTTTCTTACAATTATTTTTTGAACAATTCCCTGAATACGCTTCAGGTCAAGACTTCCACATTGCTGGTGAATCATATGCTGGTCATTACATACCTGTCTTTGCTTCAGAAATTTTGTCACACGATGTCGAAGAAAGGAACTTTAACTTGACTTCTGTTATGATTGGTAATGGATTAACAGATCCTTTGACTCAATATAAATTTTATGAACCAATGGCATGCGGTAAAGGTGGTGAACCTGCTGTGTTATCCCCACAAGAATGTGATGCAATGACTGACTCTTTGGACCGTTGTTTGTCATTAATTGATTCATGTTATAAGTCTGAATCTGTTTGGTCATGTGTTCCTGCTTCTATCTATTGTAACAATGCTCAATTGGCTCCATACCAACGTACTGGCAGAAACGTTTATGATATTAGAAAAGATTGTGAAGGTGGTAATCTATGTTACCCAGGATTACAAAATATTGATGATTATTTGAATTTAGATTATGTTCAAGAAGCCATCGGTGCAGAAGTTGATCATTTTGAATCGTGTAATTTCGATATTAACCGTAACTTCTTATTCAATGGTGATTGGATGAAACCATACCACAAAGCGGTTACTGGAATTTTGAACCAAGGTTTACCAGTATTGGTTTATGCTGGTGATAAAGATTTTATTTGTAATTGGTTAGGTAACAGGGCATGGACTGATGTTTTGCCATGGAAAGATTCTGAAGAATTTGCAAAACAACCAGTACGTAACTGGACTGCTTCTATTACAGATGAAGTCGCTGGTGAAGTTAAGAATTTCGGCAACTTAACCTATCTAAGAGTCTTCAATGGTGGACATATGGTCCCCTATGACGTTCCAAGAAATGCCTTAAGTATGTTGACTGAATGGGTATCTGGTAATTTTACACTATGATTTCTCGTTAAACATTCCTTTTTCTCTTTCTTACAGTTTAATTAAAAACATGGTTGGCAAGGTAAATTATTTTTAGCATATTTGCTTAATCTACTTTCGTCGATCTTTTTTTTCTTTATTTCCGACGCCTCCCTCTTTCGCTTATATATGGTTATATATATATATATATATATTAATTCAGTTTTAAAAATATTTTTCTCTATATATTCAGTATAAATTCTGGAACACTATTTATATTTAATAGTATCAATAATGGCTTAACCCAAAAGTCTCTGTATATCTATCTACCTTTAGAGTTGTTGATATTTTTGAAGATTTTGATTATGACGATTTTTTTAGAAAGTACGAAAATACGAAAAAATACAGAAATCCCATAAATCCCGAAAAGTTCAAGTAACAACAACTTGAAGCAACGTTTATGCAAGGGACTTCTTCCTACATTTAATTATTTGCTATCGTGAAACACTTTGTAATGCAATATTCAAAGAAACAGACTTATTGAAGAAAGATACAACGACAACGTCTAAGCAAAAAAATGGTTGATCCTAAACTAGAAAAAGTACTTGAAGAGCGTAAACCACGTTTCTGGACCCTTTTCCAATGTGTTGTCGGTGCTCTAACATTGATGGCGGCTGTCGAATATTTTAAATATTCCACACGTATCCATTATGAATGGTTCCACTGCACACCAGTTATAGAAACCGTTGGTGGACCCAGTAGCTCAGTGATCAAGTTATATTCTCGTGGTGGTCCAAGTTGTGATAAAAGAGGTGAATTTAAAACTATCGTTAAAAGAATTACTAGAGATTATGAACCTGCAGAAGGTGCCATATCGTTTTGCATAAATGAAAATGTCAATGTGCCTGCAGTACACTATCCAATTGATGAAAACAAGGGCGCTCCTGGTTATGTAGCATTTGTAGGATATGATTCTGATGGGAAAGATTTAATTGAACAAATGTGTGAAGGTTCCACTATTCTTCATATGTGAAATGAAAGAAAGAATGGAAAGTTTTCTAATGTACTTTGAATAGTGTATATAAGGAAAAACATACTGCGTGTTCATCGCTAGTTTAAGTAATTTTGTCCCTTAAAAGAAAGAAAACATATCAATTAACATTACATATGAACCTAGGCACTGTAAAGCCAAGAATGATAATTATTAAGTAGCACTTGGTGTTGAAGCATCGTCGTTCACACCGCTGTTATACATAGGGCATGCTTTATTAGTTTTTATATGACCAACTTGGCCACATGTAGCACAGCGCCTCGTCGTATTTTTATTCTTAGTAACTTTACCGTCTTGCAAAGTCTTCTTCTTAGAGTTTTGACGTGCTGTTCTTCTTTGTTGTGATTTTTCAAGGTTGGCCAATTCATTTTGCAACAATTTCTTTTGCATTTCAATATCTTCCATATTCCCTATATTTGTCGTTTCTTGTTCTAAAAGTTTATTAACATCAAGATTTTCAGCTTTCTTCTTTTCTTTACCTTTCAAATAACCTTGAATGACACGTGGATCTCTAACGATAATTGTTTGTCTTTGGATAATTCCATTCGCGTCCCTTCGTTTTCTCACAATTTTTAATACTTTATTATCGTCTCTATGAGTCTTAACATGTTTGTTAGTCGGGTTAACAATATCAGGATCATCAATTTCTTCAAATGGATTTGTCACACTAAGACTTTTTGCATGAGTATACCATGTTTTACTGATTTCTCCCTCGTATGCTTTTTGTTGTTCTGCGACATTATAAGTATGTCCACCAGATCTCTTACCATCCATATGAGATCCTGATCTAATAAACCCACCTTTCATTGAAGTTTTTAAAAATGAAAACCCTTCTCCGACACCAGTTGGATCACCAGCTCCATGTATTTGGATCATGGCACGCATTTGTGTTGCATTTATGAAGTTTTTAGTAGCATTCCAAGGTAAAAGGTTTTCTTCTAATCGTTTCAATTTATCATCGAAATTAAACCATTCATTATCTTCTTGGAATTGAATACCTTGACTAGTTGTTTCTACTTCCGACACTTGTTCAGGGGTGATTAATTTCCTTGTATGTTCGTTATCTAATAACGTTTCACCTTCCTTCAATTTCCACAACCCTTTATCGGGACCATCACGTTGATATTTCATAAATTCTTTAACTTTTTGTCTATTTTGCCCATAATCTTGATCAGGAAAATGTTTATTAACAGGGTCAATGGAAATAGATCTACCTTGAGCTTTATTCAAAAGACGATAAACGATCATTCTTAATCTTGTTGTTTTCATTGATGTGACCTTTCTTGAATTTGGACCAGGAATCTCTTCCACTGGGAAAGTTTGCCCCACTGCAAATAAATGATTGATACCCCTTATGTAAAATCTATTACTTACACCATGACCTGAACTTCTCACTAGTAAGAAATCTGTTCCTGATACATCATGTTTGAAAACTGGAGCACGAATCATATTATTGTATAAAGTGGGGACAATATGACCTGGTTCGACGAAACCAAAATTCCAAAATGGAGATTTGTCTTGAACACCTAGGACATGAGTTTCACCCACTGGTAATTTGGGCCGTAGTGTGTCTTGATCAGAAGTCTTCCTATAATAATTTATTAATTTATTTGCCATACCGAATTTAGATAATGCTAACGGAGTTTGTTCTGAATATTCCATAAGATATATAGGAGCTGTATCACCGATGGTTAAATCTTGAGTAGAAGCAAATGATTCTTTGATATCTTTACCCTTATCACGCTTACGTTTCCTTATTTTCAATTTACTAAATACAATGTTTGTTCCAGGACGTATATTATTACCAAAGTGGGGTCTATGGAAATATCTTACTTGTGATTTTGGTATGGAAACTTTATAATAAGGAGATTGTAACTTCAAAGCGGGTAATGAATGTTCAATGTTCAGGTTTGAAATAGTAGAACGAACCTTAGGTTGGTGGGTACGTTTTAGGATGTCGTATTCATTATCGTTGGATATATAAATTTTTGTTAAGATTGATCTTTCATTGAGTGGTGGAAGTAGCTTCGTATCGTTAATCATTGATGTGCGAGATTCATTTCTAATTAGTAATAAATTTTCATCATTCATATTTAGTTCAGCTGTTTTAGCTTGTTTCAAATTAACATTAATTAGATTTTCTTCATTCCAATTCCAATCTTCATCGTTTTGCTCCAAAATGTTTTTCAAAGATGATGGTATACCTGTAGATTCTTCGGATAATAAGGCACCTTTGCCATTAGCGTCATCACCGTTAATGATTTTTTCTTGGTCCCAGTCATCAGTAGCTATCAATAAATCTTCTGGGATATTATATGATTCACGAATAATCTTTTCCCTCTTAATTGGTTGTGGATCTATTTCATCCAAAGTGACGGAGATGATCCCATTTTTTTTCCTAATGTTAGTTGAACTCATTAATGAATATTGCCATGGATTTGATGAAGAGGACATAAACAGCTTTCTTTGATCGGTTTGTACTTTCAATTTCAAATTTATTGGAAATAGTACGCTCAATTGTTTATTGGCTAATGAATAATCTCTGTGCCAGTTATATCTCCCTTTTGAACGATAAATAAATTTGTTCCATTTGAGAATTTTACCCTTTTTGAAAGTAGGGAAGTAAGTTTTTAATAAGAATTTTTCCTCATTAGCTATTTTTTCTCTTTCACGTTTTATTGAGTCCTCTTTCGATATCATATTACTCATATGTGTATGTTGTTTGAGTTGCTGACCGAGCATTAACATTGGTAATCCATTCGGTTGTTGTTGCTGTTGCAATGGCGGTGGCTGTTGTTGCATTTGTTGTGAGGATTGAGTATTATTCAAGGAAAATGTGTCATCGAATGATGGATTATGGTCCATGAATATCGTAGTATTGTTATTATTGTTGACATTATTATTAGAGGTTATGATACTTGAATTAGGAATCGTATTATCTACACCCAAATTGAATAATGCATTATTATCATCCATGTATTGGAAATCATTATCATCTTCTGGACCCATAGGATTATTAGTATCATTTAGATTTGTCGGCAGGGCATTTAAGAAATTATGATCTAATATGAGGTTATCATCGTTCAAATCTCTCGTAAAGGGATCATTGGAAGGTATTGCATTAGGGCTAGTTGTAGGTAAAGAAAGTGGAATGGAACCCTTTTTCTGTTCTTCCTCTTGCTCCTCCCCTTCATCCTCTTCTTCTTCTTCTTCACTTGTAGTTTCTTCTTCACTTCCACTTGAGGAATCTTCACCTTCACCTTCACCTTCACCTCCTTCTTCCTCTTCCTCTTCAGCTAATTCTTCTTCATCTTCGAAGTCCATGGCATCTGGTAAATGTTCAGTGGCTCCATCTCCATTTTCCTCTTTCGCTATAAGACTACCAATCTCTAGGGATCCGAAATCACCACCAAAGATAGCGTTATATGCGTCCTCTTCATTAGTTAAATCGGAAGTCTTGCTCTCTTTACTCTTGTTTTTAGTACTCTTCTTATTGCCATTTGGCGGTGTTGATGTTGACATATCCACACTAGTCTTTCACTGGAAATGCATGCACACACACACACACACAAAAATGGTTAGATAAATACAAGCGTCTATCTATCTATTCACTTTCTTCTATCAGTGATCTCTTATCCTT
>NC_016481.1:845923-878855 GCF_000227115.2 Naumovozyma dairenensis CBS 421
TGTCAAATGTTCATTTTAACAAAAAATACGTTGCCCGGGTAATAATAAACAGCCCTCTTCAAAGAAGTTGGAAAGTTCATCATACTATTAGGAACTATATTACATTATATTGGTCCATATCGCAAGTGGAACGAGAAGTAGACACTGTTAATTCTGGTTATCCATCAAGGGTCCATCGAGAGAGAGAGGAAGTTGCTGTCATTATTTTTACGTTGTTATACTCTTGCTTCCTATTTTTGTTTTGTTAGCGCAATCATGTCACCAGGCACTACCACGACAACATCTCGACCAGGCACATCATCTTCTTCTTCACCATCATCGTCATCCCTAGCATCATTCGAATCAGAATTGTACCTCTCAAGACCATATTTCACTAGGCGACAAATCTCCAAACTACAATCTAAAACAATCACAGACCACAGATCATACAACTCCAAGAAGCTAACCATAGTCAGATACCTTTCAGACTTATGTGTCCATTTAAGCTTCCCCAGGAAAACATTAGAGACAGCAATATACTATTATCAGCGATATCATCTATTCCACCCCTTTGAGACGGAACTTACATATACATTAGCGTTAGGTTGTCTAATATTAAGTTGTAAACAAGTAGAAACCATTACGAAGATCAATGATATCGTTAACCTTTCGTTCGTCCTAAGGAATGGGAAACCATTACCCATGACGTCGCCGTCTTCCGCAGTGGAATTAGAGAATATGAAGAAGAGGATTTTCAATCTTGAATTGAAAGTTTTGAAAAGTTGTTCTTTCGACTATAGAATCAATAATTATATTCATATTGATGAATTCATAATTAAATTTGGTCAGAAGTTAAATTTCCATTTCCAAATTTGTCATCTGGCCTGGATCATTGAGTATGATGTGTTTAAATTGGATTTATTGTTGATAATCCCACAACATGTTATAGCATTAGCGACTTTGAAATTGGCCACTGAATTATATGGCCAAGATTTGGAGATTTGGAACAAATTGGAAACATTTACTAATTTGCAAGTGGAGAAGTTATCTTTTAAACAGGCTTATTTCGATATTTTAAATTTTTATATTAATACCTTTGATCTTTGTGATTTGAAGGACAATTTACCCACCGACGTTCCACCGATAAGCATTAATGAATTTATGGCTTTGAAGAAAAGAGCAGGCTCCGAGGTAGGATTGGAAGATATAACTAACAATACATCCAAGTTCCAACAGGAGATAGTGGATGCGGATCCCTACTTGAATATTAACCAAAATGAATTCAAAATGGCTAGAGAGAAAAGATATGTCCTATCTCAAGACTTAATTGAACAGGAAGTGATTTCATTGAAAAAATGATGGGTCGAGCTGAGGTAGAATAAAGTAAGGCCACCCATGTAACGTTATAACCATACCTATATTTGTTTTAGATATAGACTACATAAAAGCATATAGAAAATACAGCATAAGTGCACATAACTTTAGATGAAAACATATTACTTCTTTACTTTTTTCTATATAAAATATATGCAACATCATCTATCAAACTGCATCATTCTATTCATGATATTGAGAGTCCAATAAGTACCTATATCTATTTGCTCTTAAGGGATCAACTTCAATTAACTTTGCAAGCCATTCCTTGGATTTCAAAACGTCATCACTCTTTTTAATACCACGTTTACATTGCAAGTTTTCTATAAGAATTAAAACCTTTAAGCACCATGGATTTTCCTTCCCAGAAAAGTCTTTGTCATCATCATTAATCATAACAATGTTGGTCTGTAAGTCATTTAACATCTTGGTATATTCCTTTAATTCTAAAGTCTTAAAAACATTGTCATATTCAATGAACCAACAAATATAGTCCCATACAGCTTGGTCGTCTGCACCTGTAAACATTGCATTTGTAATATAATCTAATTCATCTTTAAGGAGGTCTAGCTTATTAGCAATTTCATCATGATCAAACATCATACTGATTAATTGAACCCTTTGATGCCATGCTGAAAAATTAGATATATTCTGGTTAATCTTCTCCGTCGTATATTGAAACTCTTGATGATTTAAACTCTTGTTTCCTAGCCTTTCCATATTTTGAATAACGATACGTCTATAATGCCAACCATGATAATTTCTACTATCGAGTTCTAGCATTTGATTAACAATAAATAATTCCTTCTGCCATATCTTGATCGAGGAATCAACATGATGACTCAAAACCCAAACCCTATGATTCCAAATCCAGTACACTTTGGGGAATCGTTTCAATGTCTTCATAGTGAATTTCAATTCATTATCCCAAAACTCGGAATCCAATTCATTTCGAATATTATCAATAATATCTCTTCTAAAATTCCATGCTGTATTGAATTCAGGATTGATCTCTAACAATTCGGTAGTGGATTTCAATGATTTTAAATCATACACTTGTGATTCCTTCAACGTTAAAACCTTATCGACTAGTTTTCTGTAATCTTTGATTTTTTTCACATCATTTAATCTCTTACGATTTAATGCTTCTTTACTCCATTGTTTTCTTTTAGTACCATGCTACATATCCACTCATTATAATTGTTATGAAAAGATTCGTTAGTCTATTGAAAATACAAATTAAATTCTTACTTTTGAAAGAACGGATTAGAAACATACCATTTTTATGAGAGGTGTTCCTTTTGAGCAGGTTTCTTAACGTCCTCTTAGCAGTTGTGCCTTATATATTACTCCTCTTTTAATGATCTTTGCCATTTAGGTTACGTTAAAGTCAGATATCTTACAGTATACTTTATCCTAAAAACGCGAAACACGAAGAAAGAAGCTTTGATGTCAACAAGAATTGAAAACATATATAGATGTATATACAACTTCAAAGAACCAGAAAAAATAGTATGTACGGTGATAGTGAGTAAAATATTATGTACAATTAACTATATATATATATATAGCATTCGTTATCGACTCCAAAAAATGAAAGCCATCTACAAATAATCTGACTTTCTTCAGGCATACTGATCAAAAGTGAGGCCTTTTCTAGTGGTTCTTAATTCCTCTAGTAACTATGTGGCGGCTGAGCTTAGCACATGAATCCCTTAATAATGAGTTCAAATTTTATTTGATTGACGACGATGTCAGGTTAATATAGTATGCACTATAGGTGTGTAATATATACACAACTAAAGCGTTGACCAGTTGAATGCCTATGCAATGTCGTTTTGAATCTCATCTGTAAAAGGATACTCTTTATTGAATAACCATGAGCATGCATTGAAATGGTATATGATAACCGTCGTAACGATCCCAACGCACATATGATACACCTGCTCCGATCAATTTGGGTAATATTCAGACAGATGGGCCGGTCAATGTATGATAATATAATTGATATATTCTCAAACTAGTTTTTATGCGGCATCGTAAGTTCATTATTATTTATGCTTGCCTTATGTCTCGCAATTCCAAGAAATCGTGCATGCCTTGGGATGAAGAAAATTAAGTCGAGTTCCATTGCAGATTGAACACACTCTATGCCTTTCTCAGTTTGAATGGCCTCAGTCAATGTGGAATTTGGAATCAAGATATATGCTCAGAAAGAGAAATCCGTTTATAACCCTCTGTTAAAAAACCGGGTAGTTGACATCAAGTCCTTGACACTTAATGGTTTCTTAGTTTCTTGGTCTTCTGAACCTCGAAAAGTTTCTGGTCTTCCTCGGTTAGACATTGCCGCTCTAGAGTTTGTCGTCTGTGGTGGTGATTTAATGTTTAAATCATTCCTTATAAAATTGACCCAATTAGGTTCATTAATTTGTAACAAGTTTCTTTCAAAATCAAATAATAATTTCTTATTCCATTGGAATATGAAATATTTATTAGTAGCATGATTCGTCTTCTCCTGTTTCTTCTCCTGGTCACCACGATTACCTTCTTCTGGCGCCACTTCTTCGACAAGTCCAAGATGGAATGAACTGAAGTAGTTCTTCCATAGGGGTAAATCCCATTCAACACCCTTTAAGACAAAACAATAAGCCCAAATAATATTTCTATTATTATTAGGACAAAGTCTCCTATAAGTCTCGAAGTAATCATCAGGTGAATTCAATGGAGCCACTAATAATTTCACAAATGATAATAATTGTTCGACATTAACATCTACGTGATTTTCAAATCTTTTCCTCGATGTAGATATGGTCATTGATGATGAGGTCTTCACATCACTTCTATCATTAACTATACAATTCGATAATGAGTGTAAAGTGAATTTTAAAAGTTCAATGTCTAATAATAATTGTTCTCCTATGGTAATAGTATGTTGAACATCATATTTCCTCTTTTTAATTACGTTTGTGTTCGTTATCAAGAATGGTGTTTGCGGTTCTAATAATTTAATTATCCTAGTGATGAAATCATTTGCTATTAACTCAATGATTTTATCTAAGAAATTCCATTTATAAACGTCCCTGTTAAACAATGAGATGATGTATTCCAAAGTTGTTCGTTTCGTTTCATGATCATTATCATCCGTGTTGTCATCACGACTGTCTGGAGTAATTAATGTATCTCTTAACGTAGTCATGTATCGACTATAATCTTCCATTCTAACATGTATCCAATCTACGTTATTGAATTCTTTCCAAACAAAGGAAATGTCTTGAGCTATGACACGGTAAATTAATAAATTTGTGGCTCTTGCTAACAAGTCATTGTAAGTATTTTTGGTCTTTTCAAAAACATGAGAAATTCGATCCGGTGAGGAACTGAATTCAGATAATTTATCTTCTAATTGACTTATGGTGGTTGAGACATAATCAGTAGTATTAATTAATAAGACTGTATATTTAGAGCATTCTAATTTATTTGGTATCTCTATATTATCTGGTAATATTAAGGGATTTAAAATCTTGATGGAGTATTCTGTTAGCCACTTATTAAAAAAAATTGCCAAAGTTAATAAAATACTGTTACTATTACCGTTCTTGTTATCATCTGTATTTTCGTTATTATTGCCTTCTAATAATTCCAAAGTTTGTGATAAAATGGATCTATAAGTTCTGAAAAGATCAATACTTGATGGGACGATTAATGAGTCAGTGATAGAAGATGATATCTTGGGGCTACTTAAATAATTAATCATTTTATCCTTCATGATTTTATCTTGATGTGATACCCAGATTGATAAATATGGTTCAAAACAGCCACTTAATTTCTTTGATTCATCTTTAAATTTATTTGAGAATCTAATATTTATATATTTTTCAAAATCTAAAGTGGATTGTAATGCGTTCATGAACAGATCAATTGAGTTTGACGCGTTTGCGGAGGAGGAGGAGGAGGAGGAGGCTGAGGTAGATTTATCATGCAATTCTCTTTTCAGTAGAATTTTCAAATCTCTTGCTGTCAAATTGAGGAAATGCAATGTTAATTTGGACGGGATTTTCCAATCATCAGGAAATGAATTATTAAAATTCGTATTAAAATTATTCAGTATTTTTTTAAAATAAATGAATCTTCTTGATAAGTTTTCTAATGAACCAGCTTCGTCGTCCACTTGAAAAATCTCAGTTAACTCATATAATAATTTCTTATCAATGATCCAATCTATAAATTTTGATCTCATGTTAGAATCTGAATCCACGAGGACACTCGCACCATTCTTTAATTGACCTTCTAAACGATTTATTTCCACTGGAGAAGTGAAATTCCCTTGGAATAAAGTTGAATATGAAGATTTAATTTTTTCCACGGTATCATTCTTCAATCTTGATATTGATATTAATAATCTATTAATTTCGTCTACAGATTTGAATGGTATAAAGGTATTTTCTGCTAAAGAGCACATGATTCTATAAGGAGATACCATTTCAATGTAAGAATTGGATTGGATTAGTAATTTACATTGACAATATGAATCCACTAAAGTTTTCAAATTTTGGAAAATGGTCAATGATTTAGTAATATTATTCTTACCGTTGTCCAGATATGATATACGTTGAGTCAAATTGGAAATTGTAGCTTCTGTTCTTGCTGATATTGTCTGTGTTTCGACGAAATCCTTAAATACTTTTTCCATTATTATAGGGTCATTCTCAGTTCCATCTTGGGACTTAGTTTTACTATTGTTCTCTGTAATGGTCTTTTGCAATGACAGTTTATAATTTCGTGTTCTTTCTAAGATAACATCTATGTCATTGAGTGAGTCTTTGCTAGAGAATAATGACGTTATATCTTCAAAGGGATCATATTCCAGAGATGCGGATATCATGCTTATGTGTTGTTGTCTATCCAAAATGTCAGTTAGTTCTAAAGAAAGAGACTAAGAAGAAACTAAGAGGTTAAATTAAAATGGCGATACCGCAGTACAAGTTATGAAACGTTACGAGAAAGAACCACTAGCTATTTCTCTGCTTCTTGTGTTCTGGTCCATCCTATTTCACCTATCTTCTAGATGTGTCTTGCTGGATCTTATAATACATAATACGGTATTTGTTTATTTTTCCCTTAACAAAAAAAAAAACAAGGGTTTGACAATTTGGTAAAAATTGCTCCTGGGGAGGTTCGAACTCTCGACCTTCAGATTATGAGACTGACGCTCTTCCTACTGAGCTACAGAAGCTTGATTTTACATTTTAAATTGATTATTTAGAAGATGGTATTCTATTCTTCACTACATGTGCTAATAAATTACTTTGGGATGAAAATTTGGAAAAGAAATTTGACGAAATGAAAGTGGCAATATACCATAAATATAGACTATTAGATTCAATGCAATATATATATGACAGTGGTGATAGTTGAACAGGAAGCAAATTCAGTTTGATTATATACACTTGGCTATCTCGAAGATTCACAGGAAGAAGAGCGTGGAATAATGTCTTTAAAATTGCCCCAAAATCCAAACGCAGGACTTTTCAAACAAGGTTACAACAGTTACTCTAACGCAGATGGACAAATCAACAAATCCATTGCCGCAGTCCGTGAATTGCATCAAATGTGTTTGACATCTATGGGTCCATGTGGTCGCAATAAGATCATCGTTAATCACATGGGTAAGATTACCATCACTAATGATGCCGCTACCATGTTGAGAGAATTGGAAATCGTCCATCCTGCTGTGAAAGTGCTTGTCATGGCTACTGAACAACAAAAAATTGAATTGGGAGATGGGACTAATTTGGTTATGGTTTTGGCTGGTGAGTTATTGAACGTTTGTGAAAAATTGATCGCGCTAGGGTTGTCTGCAGTGGAAATTATTCAAGGTTATAATATGGCTAAAAATTTCACTTTGCAAGAATTAGATAAATTAGTTGTAGATGATATCGTTGATAAGAATGATAAAAGCCAGTTGATCAAAATAATTAAACCTGTTATTGCCTCAAAACAATTCGGATTTGAGGATTTGTTAAGTGATCTGGTTGCAGATGCCGTGTCTCATGTCTTACCTAAGACTTCTCAATCTACTAATCCATATTTTAATGTTGATTCCATTAGAGTAGTGAAGATTATGGGTGGTTCCCTAAGTAATTCCACCGTCATTAAGGGGATGGTTTTCAATCGTGAACCAGAGGGACATGTTAAATCATTAGAAGGTGGTGAACAACATAAAGTCGCTGTCTTTGTTTGTCCATTAGATATTGCAAATACAGAAACTAAGGGAACCGTTTTGTTACACAATGCTCAAGAAATGATGGATTTCTCTAAAGGTGAAGAAAAGCAAATCGATGCCATGATGAAGGAAATTGCTGACATGGGCGTTAAATGTATTATTGCCGGTGCCGGTGTGGGAGAATTAGCTTTACATTATCTAAACCGTTACGGTATCTTAGTCCTAAAGGTACCAAGTAAATTCGAATTGAGAAGAATATGCCGTGTTTGTGGTGCCACACCATTACCAAGGCTTGGTGCTCCAACACCTGAAGAATTAGGTGTCGTGGAAACTGTGAAGACAATGGAAATCGGTGGTGATAGAGTTACCGTTTTCAAACAAGAATCTAATGAAATTTCTAAGACCGCTACTATCATCCTAAGAGGTGCTACACAGAACAATCTAGATGACATTGAAAGAGCCGTCGATGATGGTGTTTCTGCTATTAAGGGTTTAATGAAACCATCAGGTGGTAAACTATTGCCAGGTGCAGGTGCCACTGAAATTGAATTAGTCTCAAGAATTACTAAATTCGGTGAAAAGACTCCAGGTCTATTACAATTAGCTATAAAACAATTTGCCCTTGCATTCGAAGTGGTTCCACGTACTTTAGCAGAAACCGCTGGTTTAGATGTCAATGAAGTTCTTCCAAATTTATACGCCGCACATACTATGACTGATGATGAAGCTAATGAACCATCATCTCAAAATGATTGTCTGTTTAAGGGTATAGATACATTGGGAGAAACATCAGAAGGTGTTAAAGATATTAGAGAAGATGGTGTGTATGATATGTTGGCTACAAAGAAATTTGCCATTAATGTAGCTACTGAAGCAGCCACTACTGTGTTATCTATTGACCAAATTATCATGGCCAAGAAAGCTGGTGGTCCAAAACCACCACAAGGTCCAAGACCTGGTAATTGGGATCAAGATGATTAATTAATTTCTAATCTCGTTGTTTCTTAAATGCATTACAATACAAATACAATACAAATACTACATCACTGTACAATTAATTTACTTCTTTCATTAATACATTAGACTATATACGTATAACATATATATTACATCACAAGTTATATGAACCCTGTTGTATGTATAGCTCCTCCTTCCAACATCTAGATGCTTTCCTTTCATTCTCTTGAATTTTTATGTATGTATGGTCTCGTTTTCCGCGATATGAAAAATTATTCTATTAACAAAACTTTTCACTTCCGCAGATTTAGCGATGAGCTAGCTAGCTACCTCAATACAATAAAATAGAATTTAAACAATCAGATCTCTACTTAGAATTTATCATATTTAGGGTAATAAGTTATCAGCAAACTCAAATTCTAAGATCCATTTTCTTCCCGTAAAGATTAGAATAAAGAGGAAATAAATATGGCTAAAACTAAATCTAGAGGTAGAAAGCTTTTGAAGAAGCAACAAAAGGATGAGTTCCATCCATCAACAATCTCCCATGAGGATAAAGATAACCACCAAGAAGAAGAATATACCAATGGTCATGAAGAGACTGACTCGTCCTCCCATTCCAACCAACAAATGTTCTTTGGTGTGTTAGACAGGGAAGAATTAGAATATTTCAAACAAGCAGAATCTACCTTATCATTAGACGCATTCGAATCCCCCGATGAAAAATTCCAATTCATCAGTAGTATTATAGATGAAGCTAAGGGTAAAGAATTGAAATTGGTGACATCTCAAATTTGTTCAAAATTAATGGAACGTCTTATTTTGGAATGTGATGATACTCAATTGAAAACTTTATTTCAAGCTTTCAATGGTGTATTTTTCAATATGGCTTGTCATAAATATGCCTCTCATGTTTTGGAGACTCTTTTAGTGAGGAGTACTGCACTTGTTGAGAAGGAATTATTGACTCCAAGTTTTGATACTGATAACAATGATAATGATGATGGGGCAGTGTTTGTCTCTATGGAAAACCTATTTTTGTTCATGTTAAATGAATTGAAACCTCATTTGAAAGATATGGTGAATCATCAATATGCATCTCATGTTCTAAGATTGATCATATTAATTCTTTCTTCTAAAGTTTTACCAAACACTACTCAGAATAATTCTATTGTTCGTTCCAAGAAATCCAAAATTGCTAGGAAGATGATTAATATTAAAGACAATGAAGATTTTAATAAAGTTTACCAAACTCCAGAATCGTTTAAAAATGAATTGCGTAATTTAGTGAACACATTATACAAGGATTTCACCAATAATGCAGAATCACGTTCCGCGATTACCATGACTCAGGTAACTAAATTTAGAGAGTATTGTGTGGATAAAGTTGCCTCACCTGTCATTCAATTGATTATTCAAGTGGAAGGTATTTTCGATAGAGACCGGTCATTTTGGAGGTTAGTATTTAATACTAACGATGAGAAGGATTCTAAAGAGGAAGCATTTATGGAATATTTATTATCTGATCCTGTGGGATCTCATTTCTTGGAAAATGTTATTGGTTTTGCCAGGGTCAAATACGTGGAGAGACTTTACAATTTATATATGAAGGATCGTATTTTGAAATTGGCTAAGAGAGATACGACTGGTTCATTCGTTATTCAAAGTTTACTACAACATTTGAAAAGTAAAGAAGTTAAAGAAATATTGGATGCTGTAGTTCCTGAATTAAGTATGCTATTGAATTCCAATATGGTATTTGGTACTACTATCATTGATTCCAGTATTAAACAAGATAATTATTTGAGAGATGATATTATTGAACAATTATTGAAGAAATATTATCCAAGAGAATCATTAGAAAAGAATATATTAGAAAGTTGTTTGAATTTAAGTTCATCTACTTTGGGTAACACTAGAGATGATTGGCCAACAGCAGAAGAAAGAAGGCGATCAATCTTCCTTGAAAAATTAATAGATTATGATGATAAATTCTTGGAGATTACCATAGATAGTATGTTGAAATTACCAGAACAAAGACTATCACAAATGTGTTATCATGGTGTTTTTTCTCATGTTGTTGAACATGTATTACAAACTAAGAGAGTCAAAGTTGTTAAAAGGAAACAATTATTGAATGTGTTATGTAAAGATGTTGTCAATATGGCATGTAATGCATACGCTTCTCATATAATGGATAAATTATGGGAATTTACAGCCAAATTGACATTATACAAGGAACGTATTGCTAATGCTCTAAGGAGTGAATCTGAAAAAGTTAAGAATAGTACGTATGGTAGACAAGTTTGGAAAAACTGGAATTTAGAACTATATGTCAGAAAGAATCGTGATTGGAAAAGACTTGTTAAAGAACAAGAATTGGAAATATTCCCAGATAGCAGACCATTACAACCTAAGGGTACTTTTTCAACCAAGAGAGAAAATGACGGATCAGCAGACTCTCAACAATACAAGAGGCATAGAAATAATGAAAGGTCTTAAGTTGTTTTATTTTCTCGAGCATTTTTTAATAGAGATTTTGTATATTATACTGTATAGATTATATTTAAGTTGAAAGGGGAAAAAGCATAGAGATGGAATAACATATGTGCTTTTTTTAGTTGGTATACATAGACTATATATACTTAACTAGTATCAAAAAACTGTGTTTATGTAAAAAAATTTTACCATATGTTGGTACCTCTCCTTGAACGTACACCTAAAAATCTTGCTACCTCATTAAACATTTCATTAATCTCCTCTTCAGAGAACTTCTTCAACTCCTTCATGATCTCCTTTTCATCTAAATCATTAATTTGGACCGTTTCGTTTTGCCTTTTCAATAGATTTTCATAATCTTCTTCTTCCTTCACCTTTTCAGGTAACCTCTCATAAAATTTAGCCAACTTGTATAATTTCACATCTGGAATATTTTCGAAATCAGATAAAGAGATAGGGAACCAATCTTTCTGCTCCAATGATGGGATTTCCCCATCGGGATTAGGCATAGGAGCCAACGTATCATTTCCATCCAACTTAGTCGAGTTAACGACTCTTCTTATTGATCTTTCCTCGATTCTATTCAATTCCCCTTGCAATTCAGCGACTAATTCGACTAGGTCTCCATTAGTAGCGAAATCGGTAGGATCAATTGGTGGAACATTATTCTTGGCATTGAAAGTTTCATCAAACTTTTGAACGTCATTGCGTTGCTGATTCAACTGTAATTGCATGACGTTTTTCCCCGTTGTAGAGATAAGTAACGTCTGCTTTTTGACAAGTGCTTCGAGATCGTTGACTTTTTTCTTCAATTGTTCTAATTCAGTTGTCATTTTTGTCGAGATGGATATAGATATATGTATGTATTTGTTCTTGAATATGGTTTTCTATTCTACAATGCTGAGTCCTCTATAAACCTTTACATATATATTGTCTAGTAATAAGGGTTCGAGATCTCTTTCCCTCCTTCCCTTTTTCCCTTCCCTTATTCGTACTTTACTTTACGTACTATTTTTTTCAAGTGGCGCCTTTTTTCAGTTTCCTGGTTTTTTTTGACACAAAAAAGTGATATGATCTGACACTTTTAGTGATGGTTATGACTATGTTTTGAGAACTATGGCGTGGTTATGGTTACGGTTATGGTCAACGCCTATCATTCAAAAGTGCAAACTGCTTAGACTGTTGGTAACTTTGTGCAAACTAGTATTCTTTGCCTTTTGGGCCTCTTGTTCTTCACGTTCACGGTTTCTCCTCTGAGATAATTTACCTTTACTTACCTCGTCCGCAGCCTTCTTCAATCTGTCAATCTCTTCATCCTTCTTAGCCAGTTTACGTCCACCACTTTCCAATTCATAATTGTCAAGGAAATCATCTAACATAGACTCGAAATCTGAACGCTCTGCCTTCATGTCAAATGGTTTATAATTTTCTTCATCCTCCTCAATTTCGTCTTCGTAATTTTCATAACTACCAATCACATTATCGAATTGATCATCAAGAACAGTCATCGTTTCTGTACGAGCGATGGCACTAGAACTCATTGAAAACCCAGATATATCAGACATCGCACCCTTCTTACGACGATCTTTTCTCTTCTTACCACCTTTCTTCGCGTTTTTTGCTGTGATATTCGGAAGATCTCCTAACACGTCATTTTCTTCTTCTTCTTCTTCGTCTTGGAAGTCAGATGGTGCCACACTTTCATTGGCTAATCCTTCATCAGAATCATATTCATTATATTTCGACTTTTCCTTTTGGAATCTAATAACATCAGCTTGGTAATCAATATCTTGTAAATCTTCTAGATTCTCAATATTATCAAATTGAGACATCTCCTTACGGTAGTGTTCATCCTCATAGTTATCTATTTCATCCATATCCCATTCATCAAATCCATCTTCAAACTCTTCATCATCTTTGACTTCACCACTACCTAACAATTGTGCAAATACATCATCTTCTTCAAGCTCTTCTTCTGGTTCCACCACTTTCTTATTCTTCTTAGATTTAACCACTTCAACATCATCATTAACCACATAAGCTTCATCCTCTAACGCTTCCAAGACTTCTCTCAAAGCTGGGTTCATATCAGGTTTAAACCCGGCAATATCCTCGGTGACCTCTTGTTGATGCAACAAATAATCCGGCTTAGCAACACCTCTTTGGAAAACAGAAGTAACAGGAGCATTCTTAGTGTCTTTATATTCTGGTTCCACAAACAAATCCTCGATATCCTTCTTCTTCTCGTTCTTATCCACAGTACTCGATTTAGCTGGGACAAAAACCGCGTTGGGATCAGTACCGATTGGTTTCAAATGTTGAGTATAATCATATTTAGAATCGTCAAAATTGATACCATATAACGCAGCTTCACCAACGTTTTTGTTCTCTAACTTGAGATCTTCTTTAGTCTTCGTAGTAGTTAATTTGGGAATATACTGTCCTTGTTGTTGTTGTAGTTGCTGCTGTTGCTTATGACCATCATTCGGATTAGATACAGAAACTAAAACATGAGCAGAGGCATCTTCGTCGTAGAAGTGTGGATCATCATGAGGTCTGTGGACTACCACATACTTTTGGGCATTTTTCTTGCTGAACCTCTTTGACATGTCGCAGTTCTTTCAATATATATACACTGGTATTCGTTTTTGGACTAACTTGATGGAAAAAGGCAAACTTTCTATTAGATATTTGATATGTTTTATATATAGAGTTTATAACTTTTCTTCAAGAAGCTCATCGCATCGCTTTGAAATTTTTCACTCATTTTCCACGACTTGATTCTTAAACAACTACAAATATATTAACAACAATAAACAGCAGCAGACTAGAAGCACGAGACCATCATCAATTCATCAGTTCGACTCAGCCCTTCATTGAAGTTCATTTCATATATTTGCAACAACTGCACAACAACATGTTCATCCTATCAAAAATTTCAGATCTTGTAAGGATTCCACCAGATCAATTTCATCGAGATACGCTATCCTGCATCACTCATGAACTAAACAACAAATACGCCAACAAAATTGTCCCACATATTGGTCTCTGTATAACGGTATACGATATCCTTGAGGTGGATGAGGGCCAATTGAAACCAGGTGATGGTGCCTCATATATTAGTGTCATCTTTCGTGGGTTGATCTTTAAACCGTTCGTTGGAGAGATAATAACTGGATGGATCTCCAAGTGTACTGCGGAGGGGATTAAAGTCTCGTTGTTAGGGATGTTTGAAGATATATTCATTCCCAAGAAGATGCTGTTCGAAGGGTGTTATTATTCTCCGGAAGATTCTGCTTGGGTTTGGCCCATGGAGGAAGACACGAAGTTGTATTTTGATTTGAATGAAAAGATTAGGTTTAGAGTGGAACAAGAAGTATTTGTGGACGTGAAACCAAAATCTCCAAAGGAAAGAGAAATGGAGGAACAAGAGCAACAATTGCAATTACAAAAACAGGAAGAAAGAAAGGCAAATGGTGGGGATGTGAAAGAGGAACAAGAAGAAATAGTGAAAGTAGAAAAACCACCTGCTTATGCTTTATTAGGGAGTTGTCAAACAGATGGTATGGGGTTGGTAAGCTGGTGGGAAGAATGAGCTAAAATTACATTCTTGCCACAATGCATACACTTTTTAAGTCATATACTCTATCACATTTTCTACCATATAAACGCATAAAAACAAAAAGCAAATATTTATAAAAGACACCAGCATGTAATTGTATTATAATGAATGTACGCTTAATAGTATATTATATATGGAATGTATATATATATTTATATTTTATACACCGGTAGGAAAAGAAACTTACTTTGG
The DNA here is from genome assembly GCF_000227115.2 of Naumovozyma dairenensis CBS 421. Taxonomy (NCBI): domain Eukaryota; kingdom Fungi; phylum Ascomycota; class Saccharomycetes; order Saccharomycetales; family Saccharomycetaceae; genus Naumovozyma; species Naumovozyma dairenensis. The sequence goes on from NC_016481.1 coordinate 860,770, forward strand.
TTGGTTTTCCCGTTTTCAATCGAGATAACTGGGATGATGAATGGTTTCGACTGATGAACTAATTATATTGCATATAACGTGAAGTGGAACTAAACTTCTTATAACCGTTAATAACTTTCTCCACTGCTTTTAAGAAATCCTTTTCAGATGCAACTTTCCTTCTAGCTCTGATAGCAAACATACCAGCTTCTGTACATACTGATCTTAATTCAGCACCAGTCGAATTTGGACATAATCTTGAAATCAATTCCCATCTAATACCACGCTCCACACTCATTGATTTAGAATGGATACGGAAAATATTGGCACGACCCTCTAGATCAGGTAATGAAAATTCAACTTTACGATCAATTCTACCAGGTCTTAACAAAGCAGGATCTAATGTATTTGGTCTATTTGTTGCAAACATCACTTTAATATTACCACGAGGATCAAACCCATCTAATTGTGTGATCAATTCTAACATAGTTCTTTGCACTTCATTATCACCACCTGCCCCATCATCAAAACGAGCACCACCAATGGCATCAATTTCATCAAAGAAGATGATACAAGCTTTCTTTGTACGTGCCATTTCAAACAATTCTCTAACCATACGAGCACCTTCACCAACATATTTTTGTACTAATTCTGAACCAATGACTCTTATGAAAGTTGCATCTGTTCTATTTGCCACTGCTCTGGCACAAAGAGTCTTCCCCGTACCAGGTGGACCATAAAGTAGAATCCCCTTTGGTGGATCAATACCTAATGTAGCGAATCGTTCAGGAGATAATAATGGTAATTCCACGACTTCTCTTAGTTTTTCAATTTGATCTTTACAACCACCTACGTCCGAATATGTAATATCAGGTTTCTCTTCCACTGTCATCATAGTAACAGATGGGTCAATCCTTGGAGGTAAGGGTAGTTCAATATGATACTTAGATCTATCCACACCAACTCTCATACCTTCTTCGATATCAGTTGGAGATACACGTTCCCCCAACCCGACAACGAATTTTGCAATTTGTTTCAAATTGATTACGTATTTATTATCTTCCTCATCTTCCTCTGCATTTTCTGCATTGCTATTATTGCTAGTTGAGGTTGGATTTATTTGTTCATCACCACCATCCTCTCCCTCCGTTGCAGAGGCAGCATTCCCCTTTATAATCTTAGTACAACGAGCTACTTGCAAGGGATGTTCTTCACTCAATCGTTGCCTATCCCCCATAATATCCCAAAGATGAGAAGGAGCCAACCCAGTATCACTTTCTCTGACTCCAGATTTCTCTTTGATCCTAGCTTCAATGACTTTCAAATCCTTTTCAGTTTCTTTCAATTTTTCAGCATAAGGCGCTGCCCCGTATGTTTTTAATACTTCAATATCACCTTCAGATAAGGGAACGATCTTGTCCTCTTTACCTTTCTTGTCTTTGTCTTCCTCTGTATCAATGGGGGCCTTGTATTTTTCCCAGTCTTCTTTGGTGGCATTGTTCGTTTGTATTTGTTAAGTATAGATTATTTTATTTCCAAATCCTTGATGGACAACAGTTACTTTCTTTTAATCGAGTAAAACGTCTTCTTTTAGATGGCCTGTGTTTGTAAGCTTATTCTGATTGAACTGTGCTAGTTAAAAACCATATCTGTTTCATTCATTCGGTGGCAAAATCCTTTGAAGTTGACCTTTTTTGATGTTTAAATCTTTAAAGGTGTCCCAGCATTACCCGGATTTCCCCATTATTTTTGGAATAAATTTCTATTTATCTAATAATATACGTAGAATACAGACGTGTGCGAGTTAGAGATCCCTAGTTCTGTTGTTCATGTTGTTATGGTTAGTGATCACTTAACAGTTATTTAATAGTATAAAATGTTGATGCAATATATGTATTTGTTGTTATCCATTTACGTATTAAGGAAGAGGCTTTCTAATTCTCTATTTTGTTTTAATTTTCAATTTTTATGTATTCCACACCTCTGTTCTTGTGAAGATTTTGGTCCCGGCTACAATTGCACACGGGTGAGCTAGTTTTTAGCATTTTATACTTAAGAAGTAGGGGTCAAATCTATTATATCCTTCAAAGTGGAGCCATTCTAAAAATTTCCTGTCATTTAGTTTCTGCTTCATCATTCTTTTTTGTTTATTTTTGCGATATCGATTTTGGGTTTTCTTAAGATTTCCTAAGGAATATTTTTAAACAAAATATGAATCTATAAATGTAAATAATTGACTAATAACTAGAATGAAATCAATGCCTTGCAAATTGCGGAATGACGTGCATTTAATATATTAGGTATATCCTACATATAAAAGAAATTATGCTGATGTATATATGATTTATATTTTGCTTGGTTCTTTATTTTCCTAACCAGTATACATAGGCTGCTATTTCATACTTTCATCCTTCGGTTCGTCTAGTTTTCTAATGAACCCACATACTTATAGTTTCCCATGAAGTATACACCATAATTATGATACCAAATACAAATACGAGCATATCCAAACCCAACCTGAATCTCATTGTTTTAGAAGTATCATTAAGGAAAGCTTTGAAATGTAATAAAGGTGGATAAATGTAAATCAATGGGATGCAGGCGAACGAGCCAACTAATGACACAAACTTATCCAAATCATTAGCACCCACCCATGCAACCATAGCTGTAAAAATGACCATAATACAGCGGAAATAATTTTTCTTCCATTTAATCCTCGAATTATGTTTACCTGACGCATGTATGGGGAAAGTCCAATTTTCCAAGATTTTAATGGCTGGGAATAATTGTAATGGGGTAGATAGAAGAATGGCTAATGAGTATAATAATTGAACCATTAAGGTGAAGGCACTATCTTGTGGGAAATTTAACAAAACGACTGTTTCTACTTTTTCACCAAATGCAGAATAACAAATTAGTCCACATGAAATGAAAATTATCGTGACGATACACATAACCAACGACAGACATTTGGGGAACACTTGTGGATTTTGCATGGACTCTTGAATTGGTATTAATAATCCAATGCCTTCGAAAGTGAAGATTGCTGTCCCGATGAATAATGACCAGTCCGCCTTGTTTAACCATAGCATCGATTCAGACGCGATACCATTTGATAGTATATAATATGATGAATAATAATAAACATATATTAATCCCAGCAATATAAATAGATCTGCAATTAATGCAGTCCCACTTAATTTCGCAATTTTCCTTGTCAATGACAACGGTATAAAGATCAGTTGCTGTAAAATAATGTACCAAACCAAATTGTAACCCGTTGGATTCATAGTAGCAGTACGTACGAGGACATTTTCCACAAATACTTTTAGATTTGTTGCAGTGAAAACTGTATATGCAGCAGAAAATCCAATTTGTGATAAAACAATTGACCAAAGAATAGCCAATTTCATCGGATGACCATATAATCTCTCACCCATATCACCATATCCGTCCACATGAATTTTATCTTTAGTAACGATCAAAGTTAAGAAACACCAGTACGATATTATTGCACAAAGTAAAAGACAAAGGGAACTGAATGCCCAGCCACCATTATGGAAAGCTTTCGGTAAGAATAACACCCCTGTTCCTACGAACGATTTTAATAATAATAATATTGCTTTGAACGTGGAAGATTTATGACTTGTTGTTACGGAGGGTACATGGTATGAAATCAAACTTGTTCTTTCAGATTCTATAGCTTCTTCTTCTTGCTCTTCTTCTTCTACTTCATTTTCTTCTTCTTCTTCTTCTTCTTCGCTTTCTGAAAGATCTTCACCTGCGAAATGACCATATAATGTCAAGAATTCAATAAAGTTTCTTGTGAAGAAGTTTGGTATGGGCGTATTATTTTTCCTATGTTTCTGTAATATGAAAGATCTTCTGAACCCACCTGGTGCTCTCATTTCTTCAGGGGTCATAATTGGACCGGGTAGGATTGTACCTATCTTATTAGTCCCATGAATGTTATTCGAAGTATTATTATTTGCATTATTGTTATTATTTAGAGATGTTATTGAAATAGCGGAGAAACTCATTGATCTTTTCCTTCTTGCCTCATAATTATTCATTGATGGAGAATTCGGTATTCCCACGGGTGGTCTATGAATTTGAGATTGTAGTTGAGGTTGTTGCTGTATCGACGATATAAGGTTATTATTATTACTATTATTTATGTTTGGATTAGTATCATTATTTATTATACCTGGATGTTCGTTTGTCCATTTGTATAAATCTCTTGTTATGTCTCCACCTTGTAATTTCAAATCATTTGGGGTACTTACTAAATGACGAGCCACCGCATCAACAACTTCTGGGCCTGGATTATTTACGTCAATAGATGAAGATGAGTCTTTATCTATTTGAGAACTTGAAAGGGCCGGTCTCATTTTCAATGCTATGGTAGCGCTTGACTTTCTGCTTCTGTTTCTGTTATTATCGTTGGTGGTATTATCATTGATGATTGTACTAGTTGTACTACCTTTTCTTCTTTTATTATTTTGAGATTGTTGAATGGGTTTTTGATCTCCTGGTTGTATGCTTAATGATTTTGATCCATTACCAATGGAAGCTTTCGAGGTATTAGAGGACATAATATGCCTTGCAATGCTTTTTTGATTATAGTAAATAATATATTATAATTGCTGAACCATGAAGAAGGGTTGTTGGCTTTACTTCAGCACGATGATACCTACAAACGTCGTAAGTAAAAGTTGATCTAATTAATAAAACCCACCGCTAGAGGAGAAGCTTCTTTGGATGTGTATGTATGAACGTAGATTCTTAAGTCAGTCTTGTTTAGCCCTAACGGTAGGTGTAACATTAAATGACCTACTTCTGGATCGGGTAAATATCTTTTAGGGCTTGTAATATACCATGGCGGCTATTATCGGCAGTGTTTCCCTCCCGCTCATTGGGAAACAGACCCAGAGATATAGGGAGGGGGAAGGGAAGCGAAGGACAGATAGAGGGTCCTCGAGAGTTTGCATTTCCGGATGCGGATATAGAAAGATATAACAGATCCCCCTCCAGGCCCAACTAGGATATTTCAGGGGGGATCTCTCAAACAACAGCAACAGCCAACGAACAATAGCTTATCTAACCTACATAACGATAAAAGCGACGGGAAGCCAACCCCGAGCGATGCCCACTATCCCCTACCCACGAACGGCGCAACAAACAGAAATACAGAAATACAGAAATACTGATATCTTTATCTTATCATTAATTTTTCATTCGGAATCCCATTACCGATAGCAGGCCAATACTCTGTTACGTACTCTTTGTTCTTGCTGCTATTCTTGTTGTCCCTTCATTTATTCTTCTCCTCCTTCTCTCTCTTTGTGATCTTTAGGATGGACACTTTAAGGAAACCGATAATAATTCATTAGAAAATCAGATAACAGGAAGCCTTTTTACTCAATTCCCTCTTTTATTTACCAGAAACACATATATAAATGTATTGTTATTTCCTTATTTCAAATTTCCTTTCATCACGTACGTTAGTAACAATCCTTGATTAATTATAATATATGCATTTATGAAAAATAATAACTTCCATAGCAACAAGGACATACTATATCAACCTAGACTCTAACCCTTCCATTATATTTCACAAGGAATCACCGATAAGAAAATTTAATGCAAAAATTCCGTTCCAACCAAACATTTAATTACAAATACGCTAGTACTCTGTTAAAAAGAAATATTATTACCAAAAGATTATTCTGTAATCTGACTACTTCCACTTCAACTGCAAATCCAACGTCAATTTCCACATCAACCTCTTTAGTCTCTAATTCAAATTTATTCTATTCTACTCAAAAAAACTCTTACTCTTTAGCCATAAAGAGATTCTATACTTCGTCTACGGATTCTTCAAATAATATTCTTACACCATTAACTACCACTAATAATACTAAAAATATTAGAAGAAATGATAAAAATCCCACTGTGACATCTGCTTCATTTTCTTCTTTACCAACAAAGGAAATCGCTACAACAACTTTGAAAAATATTGATACTGCTCATCAAACTGGGAAAATCCAAAATGTTGATTTCCCATTCAATTCAACCATTTCAAATCCATTTGAAAATATTCTCATGGATTTAGATGGTACGACGACTCTCAAACCTACTCAGACTACAAATCCTTATCAATCTCTATCTACTCCCAAGATTGATTTAGCCTCTTCTACTTCAACTACCCCCTCATCTACCATCTCCAAGAGTGCCAATGCCTCCCTCGAATTATCCAATGATACAATTGTCAATGAAAAAAATACCTCTGCTACCCCTACCTCTACCACTAAGACAAGCATAACCAAGGATAATTACAACAAGGGGAACATTGAATTCGATAATGAAAAAGATTGGGAAAATTTCCAATTCGAACAACCGAATTCGACCACATACTTAAGAACTCTCTCTAAGATGGAATTATTTTCCCTAACATGTATCAGTCTAGTCACAATAAACAAACTAATTTTAAACATTGTCATCAAACTATTCCCCATCATACCTACCCCTTTGATCCAATTATTTGTCTCTAAATTGTACTGTTGGTGGGTACTTACCCCTAAGGAAGTGTTGAAATGTGGTAAAAACTTACAAAAAAGAGGTATTTCCAACATGATGCTTTCCTTAACTATTGAAAATTCAGAAGGTGATAAGAACATTGACACGGATATGATCATCAATGAAACTATTGAATCCATTCATACCATATTGAAACCTAATTTGATTAAACAATTGGAAGATCCTGCTTTGACTAACGTGAATGATGTTGCTCCTGGTTATATTGCTTTGAAACCATCTGCTTTAATTGAGAGGCCCAACGAAGTGTTAATGAATTTCAATAATATTGGAGATGAATATTGGAGAGCACAACGTGAGAAGTTGATTGATAGTTGTTGTAAGATTAATCAAATTATTTTCGATTTGAATGAAGAGTTGTTACAAAGGTATCCTGAAAGAAAGGCACCATTTTTCGTTTGTACTATTGATGCTGAGAAGTTTGAATTACAAACTAAGGGTGTTTATGATTTACAACGGATATTGATGAAGAAGTTCAATACTGTGGAGTCCAAATTAATCTCCTGTGTTGGGACTTGGCAACTATATTTAAGACATTCAAGGAAAGAAATTGATAAAGAAGTGGAATTGGCTAAGAGTGGTGGTTATAGATTGGGTTTGAAACTTGTTAGAGGTGCATATATGCATTCTGAACCAAACAGAAAGAGTGTTATTCACGAAACTAAATTTGATACTGATGTCAATTACGATCAAATTATGATTAATATCATTAAAGATATGAAAATAGAAGGTGAAAATTCTGTTTATGGTCATTTAATGGTTGCATCCCATAATTATAAATCACAGATGATTGCAACGCAATTATTATTCAAGAATAAATATGCAAATGATATTGAATACGCAAAGAGTAACGTTGTATTGGGACAATTATTAGGTATGGCTGATGATTTAACTTATGATTTAATCCATCATCATGGTGCCACCAATATTGTTAAATATGTCCCATGGGGTCCACCACGTGAAACGAAGGATTATCTTTTGAGAAGGTTACAAGAAAATGGTGACGCAGTAAGAAACGATAATGGCTGGCCATTGCTTAAGAATATCCTCAAGTCTTTATTCTTCAAGAATTGAGCCATATCATAAACGACGAGAGACTTTTTTCCCCTACTTAGACCTATTTTATTTTCTATATTATATTAAATTATATGTATATATTCATGACTTATTAACGCCATAATTATAAAGAATGAAGCAATCAAGAACTTTGTTTTATGTATTTTATCGACATATTTTCCGCCGATTCTTGTTGATGAAATTGATAAAGCTTAAGAGAGGGTATGACCGTTCTATTCAGTCTTGAATAATAATAAATATGTGACACTTCCAGAGCCAGAGCCAATGGCCAATAACATTGTCTCATTTCCAAACAGCCCGCCTCCGCACTTTCCCGCGTTTTCGCTTTTTCCCAATGTCCTTATGGTCCTTAAGAGATACAATATTACACTACACTACACTACACTATTAGTACTCCGCTGCCCAATTAATCATTCCAAATCTTTTCCTCCGCACAACCCCGAAATCGCCTCCAGCAAAAGACAAGTAACTACACTTCACTACCTAGCCGCCCTTTAATAACAGTAACTGTAACAGTGTCTCTTATTTAAGGAGAGTTGCATATAGAAGCTGTAATAAGAGTAACAAAATACGCTGGAATAGAACTCGATTCAAGATCTCTGCTTTTGCAATAGATAATCTAAGCAGTACTGCATTCGATCAGGAATTATAAAAACGAGTTCACGTACAAAAACAACGACAAAGAAGAAGAACATAATAAATATAAATAATGTTATCACTCAGGACAAGAGTAGCTACTCTACCTATAAAAAGGACCCTTCTTCTACAAAAATCATTCTTCTCCACCACACGCTCTTGCAAACTAGCTACAACAACCACAGACACAACAACACCCTTCGACAATAAGGACTACCATATAATCGATCACGAATATGACTGTGTAGTAGTAGGAGCAGGTGGTGCCGGTCTAAGAGCAGCATTCGGTCTCGCTGAAGCAGGTTTCAAAACAGCCTGTATTTCAAAACTATTCCCCACTAGATCCCATACAGTCGCTGCACAAGGTGGTATCAATGCGGCTCTGGGAAATATGCATCCAGATGATTGGAAATGGCACATGTATGATACCGTCAAGGGCTCAGATTGGCTAGGTGATCAAGATTCTATTCATTATATGACTCGTGAAGCTCCTCATTCCATTATAGAATTGGAACATTACGGTATGCCATTCTCTAGAACGGAAGAGGGGAAAATTTATCAAAGAGCTTTTGGTGGACAAACTAAAGAGTATGGGAAGGGTGAACAGGCTTATAGAACTTGTGCTGTAGCGGATAGAACTGGTCATGCTATGTTGCATACATTATATGGACAAGCTTTAAGACATGATACTCATTTCTTTATTGAATTCTTTGCAATGGATTTGTTGACTCATAATGGTGAAGTCGTCGGAGTTATTGCTTATAATCAGGAAGATGGGACTATTCATAGGTTTAGAGCTCATAAAACAGTACTGGCTACTGGTGGGTATGGAAGAGCTTATTTCTCTTGTACCTCGGCTCATACTTGTACTGGGGACGGTAATGCAATGGTTTCAAGAGCTGGTTTCCCGTTACAAGATTTGGAATTCGTTCAATTCCACCCCTCAGGGATTTATGGTTCTGGTTGTTTGATCACTGAAGGTGCACGTGGTGAAGGTGGGTTCTTAGTTAATTCTGAAGGTGAGAGATTTATGGAACGTTATGCTCCAACTGCTAAAGATTTGGCTTGTAGAGATGTTGTCTCAAGAGCCATTACATTAGAGATTAGAGAAGGAAGAGGTGTAGGTAATGAAAAGGATCATATGTTCTTACAATTGAATCATTTACCTCCATCTGTCTTGAAGGAAAGATTACCTGGTATTTCTGAGACTGCTTCTATTTTCGCTGGCGTAGATGTTACAAAGGAGCCAATCCCAATTTTACCAACTGTTCATTATAATATGGGTGGTATTCCAACAAAGTGGAATGGTGAAGCTTTAACTATTGATGAAGAAACTGGTGAAGATAAAGTTATTCCTGGTCTAATGGCTTGTGGTGAAGCTGCTTGTGTCTCCGTCCATGGTGCCAATAGATTGGGAGCTAATTCATTATTAGATTTAGTTGTCTTCGGTCGTGCTGTGGCTCATACTGTCGCTGATACTTTACAACCAAATACACCTCATAAACCTGTTCCAGCTGATATCGGTAAAGAATCTATTGCTAATTTGGATAAGATTAGAAACGCTAATGGTTCAAGAACAACTGCTGAAATTAGAATGAATATGAAGAAAACAATGCAAAAGGATGTGTCTGTTTTCAGAACCCAAGAGTCTTTAGATGAAGGTGTAAGTAATATAACAGCTGTCGATAAGACATTTGATGATGTAAAGATATCCGATAGGTCATTAATTTGGAACTCTGATTTGGTTGAAACCTTAGAACTACAAAACTTGTTAACCTGTGCCACTCAAACTGCTGTATCTGCTGCTGCAAGAAAAGAATCTCGTGGTGCTCATGCTAGAGAAGATTATCCTGATAGAGATGATGAAAACTGGATGAAACATACATTATCATGGCAATCAAAAGCAGGTGCTCCTGTTGAATTAAAATATAGAAATGTTATATCAACTACTCTAGATGAAGCTGAATGTCCTTCTGTTCCGCCAACTGTCAGATCTTATTAGACAACGAATGGCGATACGGATGTTTTTACCATTAAAAGAATTATAAAAGCAAAATCCCAGAAAATATAACCGGACTTACTTTATTTTATTTTATTTGATCAGGGTTATTATATTTATTTATGATTAACAATTGAGTACTGTATATACATCATGCACTCATAACTATTTATTAATTTATTCCATGTAGCCAGTCTACTACTACGTATACTAGAACATATTTATTTATTCTTTTATCTATTAATGTATTTTATCTTTTCAACATTCATTGAGATACTTATTTGTAGTTTACTTTCATTGTCGGGGAAAACAGTACCTGGGCGCCTAAAATGGCCTAATGCTAGCGTTATCTATGAAAATCCATATTCATCTACGTGCATTTTGACAAGAGCAACACACCAACCTTCAAAAAGCAATGATAAGACCATTACCTCACCTCATTTCTAGAAGCAAGATAACTCTAATAAACTTGCATACCTAATGAGTAAACTACGGATTGCAGTCCAAGGATGCTGTCACGGAGAACTAAATGCGATCTTCAATGAAGTCAATAGACTAAACAACAAAGAAAAAATCGATCTATTAATCATACTTGGTGATTTCCAAAGTTTAAGATCGAGAGATGATTTCAATTCTATTAGTATCCCTCCAAAATATCAAAAATTAGGGGATTTCAGACAATATTATATTGATAGTAATAAGCGTGCTCCCGTTCCGACAATATTCATTGGAGGGAATCATGAAAGTATGAAACATTTGATGCTGTTACCGTACGGCGGCTATGCTGCCAATGAGATTTATTATTTGGGTTATTCTAATGTGATTTGGTTTAAAGGTGTTAGGATTGGATCGTTGAGTGGTATTTATAAGAAATGGGATGTTGATAGAGTAAGGCCAAACTACTCTGATTTGGAGCGATTCAATACATGGCAGAAAAATGTAAGGAATTTGTATCACGTTAGGAAGCATGATTTGGTCCCATTGTTTATGATTAGACAAAATGTTGATTTGATGTTAAGTCATGATTGGCCTAGTGGAGTGGTTTATTATGGTGATATGCAAAGATTATTGAAATTTAAACCCTTTTTCAAAAATGATATCCAAGCTAAGGAACTCGGTAGTCCATTAAATTGGCAATTGTTGAAGGATTTACAGCCTAAATGGTGGTTAAGTGCACATCTACACTGTAGATATGAAGCACGCATCAGGCATACTAAAAGGAAGACTCAAGAAGATACAAATGTCGAAAAGAGAACTGTCCTCAAAAATAACGCCGAAATTGATTTAGGTTTATCAAGTGATGAGGATACGGATGCCATAGAAAACAAACAATCAACTGGGGAGATGAAGCAAAAAGGGGTTATACAAAAAAACTCTGCTGAGATATCATTGGATCTATCAAGTGACGAAGAGCATGCGTCAACTACTAATACATTGGGTCATATCCAAGTACCAGGTAATGAAAATCCAACCACAACTGAAGAAGATAAAGAAATACTGTATGCTGAAAACTCTGATCATAACAAAGATAGAATTGACGAAACAGTTTTCTTATCCCTAGATAAATGTTTACCAAGAAGGAAATGGCTAGAAATTATTGAAGTTGATGCTAATGAAAAACACCCCTCTTACAAATCTGATAATGTTTACTGGGATTGCGAATTTATTCGTAATTTGCAATATTTGGAAAAGCACAAGGAAAAAATAAGGGAAAGACCATTCAATACGTTAAATTGGCACGAAATGATTAAAGAACGTTCGATAGGCCTCAATAACGATGAAGAAATTGATTGGTCAAACTTCATAATACCGAGGTATGAATTCGATATCCAGAAGAAAGAAGTGGAGCAAACAAGGTTTTTCAAAGATAAGTTTTTGAGATTGCACAAATGAAGGAAGACTTCGAGATACTCATGCTTGGATGGTGGCATCTATAAGAAAGAATGTCCGGCTAGGATGGGGTAAAGATAGATTATCATCGAAAAGTCATTACAAATAATAGACGGATTGAGATGATATTGAATATATGTACTTGAAATATGTAATTATAAAATAATATGTTAAAAGAATTTGAAATAGAAAAAACTCCCAAACGAAAACGTCGATCAATATTTGAAGACTTGATCTGCAGAGTAACCCAACTCCTTTAAGATACCTGTTAATGGACCTTGCTCCTTTGAATTTGACTTTTCCCCAGAAAATGCTTTCATAAACCCTGATGGTCCACAAATGAAAATATGAGTCTTTTGATCTGGACCTGCGGCATGGTTTTTGATGTAGTCCTTAGTAATGAATCCCACATGACCGTTAAATTTGTCCTTTCCTTCACCAGAGACTTCATTAACAAAGAATTGAACATTAATTTGGCCTGGATGCTGTTCTTCTAACTCTTTCCATTCCTTTTTCAAAAGAATATCACCTACAGTCTTATTACCATAATAAACATTAACTTTCGTCTTATCCTTACGGTTCTTAACAACATGAGAAGCTAATTGATACAATGGAGTGGTACCAGAACCTGCACCTAATAAAGTAATCTCCTTGAATTGATTTGGTTTCCATGGCCATTTCTTGATAGGTCCTTTAATTGAAAGTTTATCTCCTGGCTTTAATGAATGCATATGAGTACCCATTTTCCCATCTGGATAACGCTTGATACATAATTCAAAAGAACCCTTCGCGTGTATGTCACTAATTGGTGTATATGGTCTAACAACATTGTAACCCTTCTCTGTAACAAACTTAGTTAAAATATTACCACATAATGGCAAACCTAGAGTCATATCTTCAGGTAATTTGAAGATAAATCTTTTGACATTATGTGCTTCTTTTTGGACTTTATACAGTGTGACCTCTTCCCATGCTCCATCACCTTTCAATACATAGTTGGTTTTCTGGAGATAAAGCCCATGTCTACGAATAAAGTAGTAAATAGAAAAACCTACGAGCAGAGCTCCTAGTACCATTGGTATAAATCCTGGTGTGGAACTTGATAAGCAACAAAGACCCATTTTTTTCTTGATATATATATTTTGTGTTAACTACTTCTTTCAATTTTTGGTTTTTACTACAGTAGGCATCAAGAAAGATATAAGAGCTACAGAGTCTTGAATTAGTGGGCCTTCTCCTTATATATGAGTTCATGTGAGATTTTCCTCTCTCTATCTCTTTCCCTATTATCCTTCTTGTTCCTTCTAATACATTAGGCTATAAATCTGTCGCACCATAAGGTAGCCCTTTTCTACGAACTATGTATGTTTCCCCTAACTATCGTCTACGTATATAGGATGTTAGTGGTATTGGACTGCGAAGGAAAATCAGAAAATAATCTGATTTTTTCCCTTTTTTATGACATACATATATGTGGCTTTACGTGGGCCATGGAAAATCATAAATACAATGAAAAGCACAATTCTTATTGGGCAATGAAGTTAGAATACGAATCACAACTATATATGCTTATATATAACACTACTACTTAAATTTTCCCTTGGTATTATTTCAATGTTCCATGGGTCGCTCTTAATTGTGTTTCAGTCATTATTTCTATTCGAACGAACCCGAAAGAGGTTGGACACGCCATCACATAAAAATCTTCTTACCTGCTGGAAAGTTAAATAATTATGGAGCCCATATATAATATAGGTAAACATATACAAAAACAAAAACAACACCTAAGATGACGTAAAGGGAAACGAAACTTTATTCTAGAATATGAAAACCGAATATTATCCAAAATCGTGACGTAAGATAAATAGACTGTAAAAGATATCGAATATATATATATATATATTTAGAATATGTAAAGATAAAAGTATATGTAAATAATACCCCAGAGTAAAGAAATAAACATATTATACATTAATATTTGAAAACTTGATCCTCAGAAAACCCTATTTCCTTTAGAATGCCTGTTAATGGGCCCTGTTCCTTTGAGGGTGTCTTTTCTCCGGAATAAGCTTTCATAAATCCTGATGGTCCACAAACGAAAATATGCGTGTTTTTATCAGGGCCTGGTGCATTTTTTCAATAAATTCTTTGGTAATGAATCCAATATGGCCTTTGAAGTTGTCCTTTTCTGCATCGCGGACTTCATCGACAAAACATTGCACATTAATTTGATCTGGATACTTTTCTTCCAACTCTTTCCATTCCTTTTTTAATAGAATATCTCCAGGAGTCTTATTACCATAAAAGATGTTGACTTTAGTCGTATCTTTAGGGTTTTTTGCAATATGAGAAGCTAATTGATACAATGGAGTGGTACCAGTACCAGCAGCGAGTAATGTGATTTCCTCAAAGGAATTTGGTTCCCATTGCCATTTCTTGATAGGGCCCTTAAATGTCATTGTATCACCTGGTTTCAATGAATGCATACGGCCACTCATTTTCCCACCTGGATATTTCTTGATACACAATTCGAAAAATCCCTTTGCATGTATGTCACTAATGGGAGTATATGGTCTAACCACATTATTCCCCTTCTCTGTGACATATTTAGCGAAAACTGCACCACATAGTGGTAAACCTAAGACGGCATCTTCTTTAGGTAATTTGAATATCAATCTATCAACGTCGTGGGATTCTTTTTCGATCTTGTAGAGTGGTATATCTACCCATTGTCCATCACCTTTCAATACAACTTCAGGTCCAATGAGAGATCCTCTCTTACGAGCTAAGTAGTAAGCAGAAATAGCTACTGCAACTGCACCTATTGCAACTGGTATATACCTTGATGTAGACCTCGAACGTAAAGACATTTTAATAATGATATAACTACGGAGATCCTAAAAGAGATTAATTCTTTTCCTTGAAAAACTACTTGTTACTAACCCTTTCCCTATTTTATCCATTTCCTTTCTACTGTAATCTTACAGTTTATATATATATATATAGACAGGCCCCCCTTAGTTATTATACGTTAATCAACTGGGAGACAAGAAAAGGTCCGAAAACCATCTGATTTTCCATATACAACATAAGGGGAGTTACACAAACAGGGTACATATAAGTTCATTTTTCTATATAAGACCTCTGATAGGTTGTTTCCCCAGCATTATCTTTTTGAAAATTTGCCTGCCTGTAAAGGGTCAAACCACTGCGACGAAAAGCAACTATTACAATTTGTTTCAATGCTACCTAAGCTATCACATAACGAATTAATCAAACTAATCTCTAAAAGATGTATCCCTCCCTTATTACCACGCTTCTATAAGGGTCAAGCAGGAGGTCGTGTCTGTATTATAGGTGGTTGTGAAGATTACACAGGGGCCCCATATTTTAGTGCCAATGCTACTGCTCTTATGGGTTGTGATTTGACTCATGTCATTTGTGAGAAGGATGCAGCTACTGTGATTAAGAGTTACACTCCGAACCTTATGGTTCATCCATATTTGAGAACTTCTAAGGATAAACATGAGGAGGAATTTGAAAAGATTGAAATGTTGTTGAAGAGGATTCATGTTATTGTTATTGGTCCCGGGTTAGGGAGAGATAAGGGAATGTTGGATTCCATTAAGAAAATTATCAAGTTGGTGTTAGAAAAACACGAGGGAATGATTCCTATTGTAATTGATGCAGACGGGTTGTTTTTGATTAGTCAAGATGAAGAAGTTCGTGAGATGTTGAAAAAATTTCCTATGGGTCGTATCATTTTGACTCCTAATGTGGTAGAATTTAAAAGATTAAGTGAATCTGTTGGACATGATCCTGAAGAAAAGGATGAAGAGAAAGATATCTCATCGAATGAAGTTACTGGGGCCACCATTGCAAAAAGGCTAAATTGTATTGTAGTGCAGAAAGGTAGAGAAGATAGGATATTCTCGCCACAATCGGACTCGTTTGTATTGAAGAACGATCGTGAAGGTAGCTGCAAAAGAGTCGGTGGTCAAGGTGATACTTTAACCGGGACAATTGCATGTATGTTGGCCTTCAGTCGTTCTATGCATGATTTTAAATTATGTGAAGACGAAAATAATGGTAAGAATAAGAAGGGTCATGATGAGCTGAAATTAGAATGGATAGACTTTGGAGTATTAAGCTGTTATGCAGGATGTACAGTTACTAGGGAATGTTCAAGATTAGCCTTTAAGGAAAAAGGTAGAGCCATGCAAACAAGTGATATAAATGAAAGAGTGGGGCAAGTATACGCTAAGGTCTTCCCGTTATAAAAAATCTATTATAAAGAATGTATAGACATTGTGTATAAATCATGGATTTAAATTGAATTTAATACTACGTATACCGACCAGCTTTTATGTTATTATTCAACTACATCATATCTCCCAGTTGAATTTGTGTCGTTAAGAAAATATGTCACTTTAAGTGACACCCCGACACCATTAGGAAACACGAAGCCCAAACAGAAAACAAAAAACACCCACACACCCAGGTCCTGGAAAGCTGTCTTGTGATCATAATAAAACTCGTATTTCTCTCTGTTGTCTTTCAACGGATCTTCAGATCCAAATCGCATAATAAATCAGTGATACTCACATAACGTTATTGTCAAAGGACTATGCTCTTGTTGCATCTCTCCATTGACTGACGGACAACTTCACATATTGAACGTACGTAAGCATGGACGGAAACAAAACTGTGTCACTTCAAGTTTTTCCAATTCAAGATTTTTCCCATATGGTTCGAAAGCTATTATTTAAATACAACGATACTTGATGATTTTCGATTCTTACTGACATTTCCTTGATTAAAACTTTTCCTTTAAGGATTTCTTTTCTTATCTTATGTCTTTCTTGAAGAAACCATACATAAAAAATCAGTTAAAAATGCCAAAGTTAGTTTTAGTTAGACACGGTCAATCCGAATGGAACGAAAAGAACTTATTCACCGGTTGGGTTGATGTTAGATTATCCGCTGTTGGTGAAAAGGAAGCCGCTAGAGCCGGTGAATTGTTGAAAGAACACAATGTCCACCCAGATGTTTTATACACTTCCAAGTTATCTAGAGCTATCCAAACTGCTAACATTGCTTTATCTAAGTCTGACAGATTATGGATCCCAGTTAAGAGATCTTGGAGATTAAACGAAAGACATTACGGTGCTTTACAAGGTAAGGACAAGGCTGAAACCTTAGAAAAGTACGGTGAAGAAAAATTCACCACCTGGAGAAGATCTTTCGACGTCCCACCACCACCAATTGAAGATGACTCTGAATTCTCTCAAAAGGGTGATGCTAGATACCACAACGTTGATCCAAACGTCTTGCCTCAAACTGAATCCTTAGCTTTGGTTATTGACAGATTATTGCCATACTGGCAAGATGTTATCGCCAAGGACTTATTAGCTGGCCAAACTGTTATGATTGCTGCCCACGGTAACTCCTTGAGAGCTTTAGTTAAGCACTTGGAAGGTATCTCTGATGCTGACATTGCTAAGTTGAATATCCCAACTGGTATTCCATTAGTTTTCGAATTAGATGAAAACTTGAAGCCATCTAAGCCATCTTACTACTTGGACCCAGAAGCTGCTGCTGCTGGTGCCGCTGCTGTTGCCGCTCAAGGTAAGAAGAAATAAGCTGCTTAATTTATAAGATTTTAGCAACCTTTTCTTTTATAAACTCTCTTACGTTGATATAAACTTCAGTACATAAACTTATGTAGTCAATAATGATTTTTTGACATGATAAAAGCTGCCCTTATTTTCTTTTCTTTACATAAATAATCTTCATCAAGATTGATAAGCAAGTGTGTAGAAAGGTGAGATGTATTTTCATTTAATACTATTTTACCAAGTTGTATTCATACCCACTATCATCAAAAAACATACATAATTCCTGTCGA
>NC_016481.1:878875-971081 GCF_000227115.2 Naumovozyma dairenensis CBS 421
TCTCCGCGTACGGGGAATTGAACCCCGATCTGGCACGCGACAAGCGCCCATTCTGACCATTAAACTATCACGGATGTTTTTCATATACTTTGGGTTGAATTAATCATTCCACAATAAAAAGAATATACCCTACAAAATTCAATTACAACCTTCTCGTTACAAATGGACAAAAGTACATAGGCAATATATAGTTCTCAAGAAAGAAATGTTACTTCTAACGTGGGACGACATTGTATGAAATTGTTGACATAATTTGTCATCTATTAGTTGTTCGAGTTGGAAAAAAAACTTGGTAAGTTTTCGGTATATATTAAATAAAATGCAAATGTATCACTTAAAAAAGTGTTTCAAAAAGACTACAATTGCTCCTCAATCCATTCTTGCCATTTTACAATATCCTTTTTCAAGACACTGCCACTAATCGCATCAACAGACCCTTCCAATAGGTTGAAACTGAATTTTCCAGAACTCGATAACTCTTTCAACATTTCCAGTTCATTGCTCTCATCCGTACCATCTTGGGTTATAATATTTACGTCACCTATGGATTTCTTTTTCCTCACAATAATTTTCGATATTTCAGTCTCTAATGCTTCTTTAATCCTCAATGGTGGTCTACTAGAAAATGATTCTGATTTATTACAAGCAATTAAAATATTAGGTTCCATATTTTTCTTGGATTCTGTAATCAACAAAACATCAAGTAAAAATTCAGCGGTCTTCGTTAATTCCTTTGGATCAACCGTAGAATCAACAACATATATGACACCTGCAATCTTTGGATTCTTTTTCAAAAAATCAATCAACTTGTAACGTAATTTGAAATGGCCAGGGAATTCAATCACATTTATACGGTTATCCAAATTTTCTAACTTAGATACATCTAGGGATGTGACAGTTGGACGTTGTTTATTATTTGACAGTAAGGTAAATAACGATGTCTTACCACTGTTAGAAGGTCCAGCAATCACAAAAATTGGTTTCTTATTAGAGATAATCCCTTCCTTACCAGCAGCGGAAGTTGTCGCTTTTCTTAAACTAACAAATAATAAAAGTGTAGTTAAGGCTATCACCAGAAGGGAAACCAATATAGCATTATTCAAATCCAACATTGTCATATTCTGTGATTCTCAATCAATATATCTGTCTTTTGATTACCTCTTTACTTCATTGTTCAAAATTAAGTGTTTTTGAAATAAAAATAAAGTTCCACACACATACTTTGTTATATTTCTACATTTCACGATTTCTACATAAAATCAAGTTTTAAGAAATACACATAACCTTACAACATACATCTTATCAGAATTTCAAAAAAGAATCCAAAAGTGACAATCTAGAACAAGAACTATAATGTTAAATGTACGACAGATACCCTTCCGTCTTATATTTCAAAGGTATAACTCAACCAGTTCAAAGTTCCTACCAGAGACAGTCATAGGACAATGCTACAGACCTCAAATAGTATTGAATCCAGATGTAACAAAGGCAATCAACAATAATATTCTTTCTTTGGATCATCCTAAGAATCTTCGAAGAGTTGCAAAAAATTACTTCGTTGACCTTCACAGAAATAATTTACATAAGGCACCTTTGACGCCTTTACAGGTGGATGCTCATATTGCTTCTATTTTCTTACAAAATTATGGTGCCATTTATCAAACATTAATGGAGTTGAAGAAAAGAGCTTCAACAAAGGGAGAGGAATGGGTACCGAATCGTGTTTTGGATGTTGGATTTGGACCTGCTACAGGAATTATTGCGTTGAATGATATATTTCAAAATATGGAAAAGAAACCAACTGTCAAAGATGCTGTGATTATGGGTTCATTAGATATGCAAAGAAAGGCTAAGATTATACTTAGTAGACAAATCGATGAAATTGTTGATCCAACATCTCTAAATGCCAGTGAAGAGAGTGCCGAAGTAAGTGAAAGAATAGATATATTGAAAGCTGATAACGAAATCATGACAGACACCGAGGAAGTATACGAGGAGGAATTAGTTGGGGAAGTAATGACAAAGAAGATTAAAATTAAAACGAATTTAAGAGACGATTTACCATTAAACAAAGAATACGATTTGATTATACTTACTCATCAACTACTGCATGACGAATCTAAATTCCATACCCAAGTCGATGAAAACTTGACACGATATCTAAAATTACTGGCACCTGGTGGTAACATTGTTATTATCGAACGAGGAAACCCGTTAGGTTTTGAAATTACTGTGAAAGCAAGACAACTCATGATTAGGCCCGAGAATTATCCTAATGAACATGGGAAAATACCAAGACCATGGATACGTGGTGCAACTTTAAAAGACAAGACAGTTCCAGAAAATATCGACTACTACCTGAAAATAATAGCTCCGAGTCCACATCATAGGGCTTGTCCATTACAAACCGATAATCCAAACTATTACAGCTTCCCTGAAGGGAAAAATTTGAAAATATGTACTTTCCAAAAGTCAATCGAGAGACCTAAATTCAGCCTAGAACTTAAGAAGGGAAGATTATTATCTGCACCATGGGATGATGTAGAAGGAATAAACCATGATAGATCTTACAAACCAACTCCGGATATGAAAGGAAAAGGTAGACCATATGGGAAAAATTATGAAATAATTAATTATTCTTATTTAATAGCTGAGAGATCTTTAAATGACCCAGAAACACTTGCTCATATAAAAAAATTAAGGGAGGAACAACCTTTCAATTTCCAAATTGGATCCTTAGGTGATGGAAGTCCCGATACATGGCCTAGAATTATTTCACAACCAATTAAACGGAAAGGTCACGTAATATTAGACGTCTGTGGACCTTCTGGGGAATTAGAGAAATGGACGATACCTAAATCATTTTCTAAAGAAATTTATTACGATGCAAGGAAGGCAATGAAAGGTGATTTATGGGGATTAGACGCAAAAGTGAAAATAAAGGGTAGAGGAAGACTAAATGTGGAAAAGTTTGAAAGATTGGAAAAGGAAAGAATTCGTGTATCGAAGAAAGAAACGAGAAAACACGAGCGGGAAGTATTACAGACGTTTAACAAATTGAATAATGAAGATATCCCAGATAATTCAGAAGCAACTGAAACTGTTCAACAATTATCCGAAGTATATGGCCATTACTTTAAACATAGGGAACCAAACAATACAAAAAGAAAGTACTGATAATCTAAATTGATAGATGCATATTTATATATATTTTAAAATCTTGTAAATAAAATCAAAGCATATTTCGAACTTTCATTTTATAGACAATAGGTAAAGCACACAAGAAAGTCATATAAATACCATCAATGCTTAGCCCTACACGACACTGTCAGTTGATGTATTTATATCTTCCTCAAGATGATTAAACCTACAAATTCGAACACTATATAAAACGATCGTAATTTTATAATTTTTTTTGGAATTTATAATGATGATTGGTAGTATATACTTAGATAACAATAATTTACGATAAAATGGGACAAATCTGTTGTTCACACGACAGCATTCTCTATTAAATAGGAACAATAACCTTATATGATCCGCCTCTTTTTTTGTCTTACAATTTCTTTTGAGAATGAATTTTAACAATATCCGCTATGCAAAAGGTTTACTTACTTTCTTCTGAAAGAAGTACCTTCAGACAATTTAGCCTTACCACCGGTTGGAGTACACAAAACGGTGGAACATGATTCACAGGTAACTGCAGTTTGAGCATGGGAGAAAACTGTGGTAATATTCAAACAACCTGGACATTTAACATCCAAGAAGTAAGATCTTGGTGCTTGGACCAAAGTCTTTAACTTGTGCTTTCTAGCTTCAGAGGCAGCTGTTGGGTGCAATAAATCTTGAACTAAAACCTGTAATAAATAACCATATCATATGATAATTGTGATTAAATGTTAGTATTAAACATCCAGAAAAAAAGTTCTTGAAAACTTGGACTGACGGCATCTGGCCCTGCTACAGAAAATATATAATACGTTGATTTTATCCTTTGTTTAAAATTAGGAATATTTGCACTTTTTGGATTGTAAAAATTGATTAGAAACGAATTATAATAACAATTTGAAGTTCATTTAACTTTCAAATTCCTAGTCATCTGTTGAGTGAGTATCGTGTGTTCTTCTCGATATATTTTAACGTGCATTTTTCATCAGAATATCATCTATAGTTTGCTTTAACTTGCTTTCCTACCCATTGAAAAAATTCCAACACATATTTTACCATCTCTTTTCCCAAATTTTCCTGTCCTTGATCGATGCCTTCATAAGTCCAGCGTCATAATCTAAAAATGTAACGTACCATATTGAATCTGTGTTGCTTTGGTATGTATCACTGGACTTCCCTTGTTAAAAAGACGTCAAAAACCTATATATTTGGTGTTGCTCGTCTTCAATACGTTTCGATATTTTACACCACCAAGTTCCATTTTCGCCAAACACCGAAATTTTGAATTGGAATTTTTGACTATTTTCTGAATAGATACCGAAAAAAAAGTGGAAAAATTGTCAGTAAATGTATGGGTGCTTAAAATGTAAATGGTGTACGGGGTTCACCATTTTTAACAGTCATATTATTATTACTGCTAAAGCAACGCAACATGTAGAGGGATTCATGCCTATCGTCTATAATACACTTCGTAAAGTGGTTACATAACAAATTACAAAAGAGTATTATTTTTATTCTTTATGTACCGCCCCTAGTCACTGAATCAAAGAGCAAGAGATATTTGAGAGACTAGAAAGTTTATTGGATTCTTCATAGAACGTTCAAAGCTATTTAAACACGTGATGTTCTTTAGAAAAACTATTGTAAACTCTTTTAGAAAAAATTAAAAAAAAAGTGGTATACTTGATAAAAGAACTTTTAAAGAACTTAAATTTATTAGCGTAGAAGAAGAAATAAATTTATATTTGTATAATGACCATATATAATATTTTGTGTTTTTATTTTCCATCAGATAGATTAGAAAGATTTCCCGTCTAATCCGGTCTGTAGCTCTTTTTCCAGATCAGAAAATTTATTATCGTTGCTGCTATCTGAAGATCTTGACTGAAGGAAAGATATGTTGGTATCCGGTTCCGCTAGCATCGTTACAGATGGTTGAATGCTATCGCCAGTTGTTGACGATGATTTTCTAGCAGTTGTTTCTGTAGTAAATGGTTCTTGTGAATTTCTTTCTACATTTAAATCATGCATTCCGGTAAGGCTCAGATCGCTAAAGGAGGAGCCAACTTGCGGCCTTGTTTTAATGTCTCCGTTTAACACTAATGACTTATTATCATCTTGCATTTCTAAGGCATCTTCTTGATCCTCCAAGAGTAGATCTTCCATCTCAGCAAAGGGTTCTCTTGCAAATCTCCTAAAATCGTTGACCTCATTTATAATCATTTCTTTCAAAAGATCAAGATCATCTACTTTTTCAAACATAAAATCAACCTTTTGAGGACAAACAGGTTCATCGTCTGAGTCATGCCACACAGAAAGATATGGATGTGCTAATGCAGATTCAACTGTTATTCTTTCAGCTGGATCAAATGTTAACATTTTCTCTAACAAGTCAATTGCATTCTTTGTTGCATTAGGAAATAGCACAGGAAAGGGAATTTTTGGAATATTCCCCAATTGTAATATATAATCTTGAACATTCTTTGAGTTAATTTTTTTTATTGTTTCAATATTTGGACTCCCTAGTACCTGGAGTATTTTATTCAACTGATTCACATAATCATCTCCTTCAAACATTGGTTTTCCATTTAGGAATTCTGCTAATATACAACCTGTAGACCAAACATCTACCGCTGTCGAATAACCTTGGTAGCTTAACATAATTTCCGGTGCCCTGTACCATTTAGTTGGCACATATTCAGTAACAAATTGTTCATTTTCTGTCATATTATTGGAATAACCGCGGGAAAGTCCAAAATCGCATATTTTCAGTTGACAATCTGCATTAACCAGTAAATTTCCAGGTTTAATGTCACGATGTAAAACATTGGCAGAATGTATAAACTTAAGGCCACATAAAATTTGATAGATAAAACATTGGTAATGAGAGTCGGTCAACGATTGTCCCGAGTGAAGAATTTGATACAAGTCACAATCGACCAGCTCCTCATAAATATATAGCCGTGCTACCCCATCAGGATGCATTACGATGTCAGTGTCATATAAACAAGTAATATTTTTGTGATTTCTAAAATGTCTCAAAAGTTTTAATTCACGCAAAGCCCTTTTTGCAGTTCTTGAGTTTTGAAATGCGCTATCTATCTGTTTTATAGCGACCATTGTAGAATCTACAGCTTCTGTATATTTAGCTGAGCATATTAATCCAAAAGAGCCTTTCCCAATGGCTTTAACTATTTCAAATCCTTTATCTACAATGAATGGTTGATTAAGGACAAGGAAAGAGTGTCGACTATCGAAATTTGGCATTTCGATTGTTACAATAAATGTTTACTGTCATGGGCAAAAAGGAACAAATTAAAAAGGAGGAGATTATTGCTAGAAAATTAAGCTTTAGAACTAATCGGGACTCGTGCATTAACAACTCATGAGTGAATTGTGTCATCGATACCTAATGCAATAATCTTAACGTCCTTATGTATAATTTTGTTGGTGATTAAGGCAATTACTATTCCTAAAATGAAAATTATAGTGCTGGTTAAAGTTGTGTCGTCTACCTTTGAAAATGTAGCGTAGTATTTGAGTTGTTCTATTTTTAGCATAGACCGAGAGACTTTGAATTTTCGGCGGTCATTTTTTACGTCGTCAGAGAAAAGTTAGTAGAACTAGATGGAAAGTCCCTTAATAATAACCACCAGGACTCAGTAATTCAAATACGTATCCATAATTGGTACTGAAGTAGTATACGGAACCCCAATAGAGCTCTCAATTGTAAAAAAAAGCTAAATGAGACTAACCTAAAAATATCTTATCTCCCAAAAGTTTCTTCTTTTGCCAAAAGGTACGATGATAATTTAGAGTCTATTTATATCTTTAAGACACATGTATGGATTCATTATTTTTTTGAAAAATAAACCAAATATTGGTGATGTTTCAAAAATTTAAATAGGTAGATTTTTTGAGTAATAACATTTTTGCAGTTGCCATAGTTCACCTTGATTTATTACTTCAAGTGAATAATTTCAAATATGAAAATAGTCTATAAATGTGTGCGAAAAAAATTGAAGACGTCGAGTAAATTGCACAACAAACTTAGAGTTAGAAAATTTCCTTGATGTACTCGAAAGTAAAATCTCTGCTTGAAGTCATATACCAAGATCAATTCGTTTTACAGCAATCTCTAACGTTATAATCAGCGACACACTTCTTCGCTGATTATTTCTATGATTTCACCCTTAGCTGGTCCTCTACCTGTATTCATACTTAGTTTTTCACACATATAGGGAAAGATTGCAATTAACCCTCAATTTTAACTAATTGACAGGAAAATATAATAAAAGATAGGAGCTCATAAGAAAATATGGATAAATTCAGAAGACCAGAGTAAAAAATGGAGATAACGAGAAAGTATAACTTCTTTAGAGTACTGTAGGAAAACCAACCATCTCTATATTTCTAGAAGAGCTGATAGATAGCCTGAAAGATTGGGTATTTTGACAAATTTATTGAGGATAAACTCGAGATAGTACGAGTTTTTTTTAACAATCAGAAATGAGAATTTGCTAGATTGATAAATGTAACACAAATTCGCAACTAATGAGTTAATGTAGCTTAAAGGCACAGTGAAATTAAAACACAAAGTGCGAACTTCGTGACTAATACCTTTTAAGTTTAAATTTGAGGCCACATGCCTTTGATTTTCGGTAATGATGAATTTATGGTTCCAAATGACTGTGAAAAAGTAGATGATCCTGATCTTCTAAAAAAATGATTATAAATGAGGTCAAAAATAGATAGATGCGAAGAATGGGTTGTGCATTTGGGCAAGAACAGGATAAAATGTAAGCCTCGTATATGTAGCTTTGATATATCGCCACAGTTTATTAAAAGAGCAAACTAGGTCTAAATAAGATGCATCAACGTTGCGTATGTGTTTTAGAAACATAATTCTGATCAAAAGATAAATGTTTCATTGTTCAATTCAATTTTATGAAGGCTGTTTCTTGTAAGTGCACGACAGGATAGAATAATGGGGTATCATGGCAGAATGTTAACTAGGAATATCCAGATAAAATAAACAAGCAAAATTCCAACCTTTAGCCACTGTTTTTATTAGTTATAGTAACAGATGGAGCTGAAGATATCTAGTTGGTGCCAGTTCAAATTAGGAAGGTAATCGAGCATAAAGGTCGTCAACAACTATTACAAGTATTCTTTTCTGGAAGTATCCCCAAACTGCTTCAGCTATACATCCAATAACGTAAATGTTGCCATGGCATTGGTAAATCGAATGGCAAATGAAATTCCCAGACAATGCTGGGCATATGGTTGGTAAAATTTATCTCGATGACTTACCTAAAAGTATAGTATTTAAGGAAGCTCCACGGGTTTTTGCTTTTAGTATATGCCCGCATAGCTGGTATTCTTGAGTTTGATCCTAACGAAATCAAGCCTCGAATCGACTAATTTGAAATTACTGTGGAACTGGATTACCTTATTGATACCTTTGATCGGGTAGCTCTGAATAGATTCTTAAATATCGAGAATATAAAATTAATGATGAAGTACAGTATTTTTGAAGATAAGGATAAAACAATCGGGGTACGATGAGTGTCAGTTTCTGGGGGTTGATATAAACATGTGAGGTCAGATAATCATGTCACGCGTAAACCAACAAAATAGGAGATGACGAATAGTATTATTACAGAGATTTCTTTCATGATACATCTTCTCTCTCCAGATTAATGTATTTCTCTGATTAACATAAACTGTTTGTTCGATGTACAGGAAGTTAGAGAAATATCGGAGGGGATAAACGACACATTTTTCCCAGGAATATTTAGCGCATCATCGGAATTTGACATTCTTAAGCCACTAAACAAAGACACCCATTCGTTTCAACCATATCTATCGCCAAGATCACAAGTAATATAAGCCTATCCCACTCAAATTGAACATTCACTGTAATTATTTCCATTTTCTGTATTAGCGAACACCAAAATATTAGAACGAGAAAAGCCGCTTGTCCCACTACTCTAACAATTTTCCCAATATATCAATGTCTGAATACACAATTCTGGCTTCAAAGGTACATGAATTGCTGTAACTTCATTCAATATAAATTCAAAACATTGTATTTCTTGCAAGAACGTAAGGTACCCGAAACTGGAACGTTAAAGAGAATGTATAAATATTTAGCCTTGGTGTAAGATAGCTACGTCTCATTATATAGCAGATCTCTTTCTGTCAGTAATTTATATATAGATATATACCGTACACGAAAATATATTATCTATGTAAATAATATTCTTAACAGTCATTCGATTAGGCATCTGGCGCGCAGTATTTCCACATATAAATACCTTTCCAGACATTATCTTACGAACCGTTCCTGCTTATGGAACGAAAATAAAAACTTAGATAGTGGAATTTCGAAAGAAGGGTACTTCTTGTACCAAGTGCATGGATCATTGATATTCTTGCTTATAATTCTGCCATTTCTCTTTGTAAATTAAACAATGAGCATAGCAATATCTAGTATATTCTACTAGCACTTTTCTAATCTAATCTTCATCATCAAACATTGATTTTGGAGGGAATGCTGTTCTTACTTGTTCCAGCGTCATATGTACCGGCCTATCAGCCTGAGCACATGTATCCACCGTAATTCTACCAGATTTTGAATCTATTAATGTATAAGTTCCAGGTTCCTTTAGTGTCTCTTCCCTTAACGTCGTATGTTGCTGTTTTTCATCATGCGAAGGATGTGTGAGAGAACTTGGAGGTCCCTCACATTTTGAATAATCAAATTCAGGAGGAGGTGATGCAGGTGGTGAAACTAAAAATAATGTTTCATGAGGTGGTAACTCAAGATATTTCTTAGGAGCAGCCGTTGCTCTCCCATCCACTAACGAATAACCTATGTTCAAAGGTAAGTTATCTGGCTTGGGTTCCATTTCTTTAATATATTTTGAGATAGCATGATTTGGACAAATAATCAGAAGTCGTTTCATGCTCCCTAGTATAACGATCTCAATAGGTAGATCAGGAAGAACGTCGAACTCTAGTAAGACTGTATCAGTTAACCATTTTTGGATCACTTCCACAATGTCACGATCTGTGACGTTCACTTTATCTGATGTAACAATAACGGTATCTGTCACTGAAGAGTTATTTTCTATACTATCCATAGTCAAAGTTGATAATACTGAATAAACCTTAAACGTGTTTCATAATCTCAGTCTCTGTCTATCTTGAACATAGCCCATGAGTCCTCAGGGCACAGTCCTGTAAAAAATGAGATCTAAGTACGTACAATATTCTTGTTTCAGCAAACCAAATCGACGTCTTTAAAATTGGAATCGCGCTTCGAGACTTCCCTCTGCCTAATGTTAAGGTGAGTGAGTACTTCTACGATTAACCTCCATAGAAGGCTCGAACAAAAGTTAATAGAGTAACCTTATTTATCTTGGACTAATAAGTTTATTCCATCTTATTGAGACACCAAGCTGTAGATAACGATGTCAATACGACTCTTAGGAACTGGGTTGAAACCTTGTGTAAGCGCACTAAGTGGTCAATCCAATGGTTTGGCCTTTAAGATCGCATCGGTTTTAACAACAAGACTATATTCAACTAATAAGCTAGCCCAAATAAGAAACACAGGAACGAATATTGTAAACAAATGGGATATGAACAAAGCTACAAAAATCTACCTGGCGCAAAGATCATTGTTCACAGAGACACTGCATTCTTGTGCCAAATGTCAGAAAACGTCTGAAATATTGAAACAAAAGTATGTCAATTTCAATTTTAATCTGTTAACTTTTTGTATCTAAAAACATGAGCAATATCAAATAACTAAAGCAAACAACAATGATTGGGTCATTATTGAACTTCATACTTCCATATTTCCTGCTTTTTGGCAATATCTTCAGGTACGTAACTTCTAGACACTATAGTGACTTCCCTATGTACTGAAATTCTCGGGTAATAACGCCAGCCTTTGAAAAAGTTTACAAGGGATACAGGACCGGTGGCAAAAAAAGACCATTCCTACCAAATCTAAAGGACTGGACTGCAAGGAAGAATCACCTAAAATCCCATTAGAAGTACTCAATTGCTCTAGTTGCAAATTGTTATAAGGAACTTTAACTTGAATTTCTTCATTTTACTAACTTTTTCTATGTCTAGCAAAATTATTGACCGTGAGGTTTTACCTACAAATGTTACTCCATTACATTATGATTTACAGATTGAACCAAACTTCAAGGATTTTACTTTCAAAGGTATCGCCAAGATTGAATTGAAAATTAATGATAAGAACGTCGATTCCATCCAATTGAATGCTTTAGACATTGAAATTCAATCCTCTAAACTTGCATCCAATATTGAACCATCTCAAATTGTCCCAAATAAGGAAACTCAAGTTGTTGATTTTATTTTCCCAGACGGAACTCTATCGAAGGTTGGTGAATCAACTACTTTAGAATTAAATTTCACTGGTATTTTGAACGATCAAATGGCAGGTTTCTATAGAGCTAAATATGAAGATAAATTGACAGGAGAAATCAAATATATGGCAACAACTCAAATGGAACCAACTGACGCAAGAAGAGCATTCCCATGTTTTGATGAGCCAAATTTGAAGGCTTCCTTTGGTATCACTCTTGTTTCCGATCCTTCCTTGACTCATTTATCTAATATGGATGTTAAAGAGGAACATGTTGAAAATGGTAAAAAGTTCACCACTTTTAACGTTACTCCAAAGATGTCAACTTATCTTGTTGCATTCATTGTTGCTGAATTGAAATACGTGGAGTGCAAAGATTTCAGAATTCCTGTTAGAGTCTACGCTACTCCAGGTAGTGAAAAAGATGGTCAATTTGCAGCTGATTTAACTGCTAAGACTTTGGACTTTTTTGAAAATACTTTTGGTATCAAATACCCATTACCAAAAATGGATAACGTTGCAGTTCATGAATTCTCTGCTGGTGCAATGGAAAATTGGGGGTTAGTTACTTACAGAGTTGTTGATGTACTATTAGATGAGAAAAATTCTACATTAGACCGTATCCAAAGAGTTGCTGAAGTTGTTCAACATGAATTGGCTCATCAATGGTTCGGTAATTTGGTTACTATGGACTGGTGGGAAGGTTTATGGTTAAACGAAGGGTTCGCTACATGGATGTCGTGGTATTCTTGTAATGAATTCCAACCTACATGGAACGTTTGGCAACAATATGTCACTGATACTTTACAACATGCATTAAATTTGGATTCTTTGAGATCATCTCATCCAATCGAAGTGCCAGTTAAAAGAGCTGAAGATATCAATCAAATTTTCGATGCTATTTCTTACTCTAAAGGTGCTTCTTTATTAAGAATGATTTCCAAATGGTTAGGTGAAGATGTTTTTATTAAGGGTGTTTCTCAATATTTAAGCCAATTCAAGTACGGTAACGCTAAAACTGAAGATTTATGGACAGCTTTATCAAAAGCATCCGGTAAGGATGTCAGTTCTGTCATGAATATCTGGACTAAAAAGGTTGGTTTCCCAGTCATCTCCGTGAAGGAAGAAAATAATAAAATTACTTTTACTCAAAACCGTTATTTATCTACTGGTGATGTTGAATCTAAAGAAGACAAAACTTTGTATCCAGTTTTCTTAGCTTTAAAGAGTAAAGATGGTGTTGATAACTCTTTAGTGTTGAATGAAAGATCCACATCTGTTGTCTTAAAGGACGCCGATTTCTTTAAGGCGAACAGCGATCAATCTGGTATATACATTACTTCGTATTCAGATGAAAGATGGGCCAAATTCAGTAAACAAGCTCATTTATTATCTGTCGAAGATCGTACTGGTTTAGTTGCTGATGCAAAGAGTCTTTCTGCCTCTGGTTACACTTCCACTACTAACTTCTTAAATTTGGTTGCTAATTGGAAAGATGAAGAATCTTTTGTTGTTCTTGATCAAATTATTAACAGTATTAGTTCATTGAAGGCAACTTGGGCATTTGAACCTGAAGAAGTTAGAGATTCCTTAGATGCTTTCACCAGATCTTTAGTTTCAGAAAAGGCACATACTTTAGGTTGGGAATTCAATGACTCTGATTCATTTGCCACTCAACGTACTAAGGTTGCTCTATTTAGTGCATCCTGCGCTGCAAGAGATCCTGTTACTGAAAGGAGTGCTATTGAAATGTTCGAAAAATATGTTGCTGGTGACAAGAAGGCAATTCCAGCCTTAATCAAACCATCTGTTTTCAATACTGCCGCAAGAGTTGGTGGTGAGGAAAACTATGAGAAAATTTATCAAATCTATAAAAACCCATCTAATAATGATGAGAAGATTGCTGCTTTAAGAACTCTAGGTAGATTTAAAGATGCTAAATTATTGGAAAGAACCTTAGGTTACTTATTAGACGGTACTGTTTTGAACCAAGATATCTACATTCCAATGCAAGGTATGAGAGCTCATAAGGAAGGTATCGTAGCTCTCTGGGGTTGGTTGCAAGCAAATTGGACAGAAGTCTCCAAGAGATTACCACCAGGATTATCTATGTTAGGTTCAGTTGTCACCATTTGTACTTCTGGGTTCACTTCTTTCAAAGCGATCGATGAAATCAAGGCATTCTTTGACAAGATCTCTACGAAGGGTTTCGATCAAGGTTTAGCTCAATCATTGGATACAATCAAATCCAAGGCCCAATGGGTAAACAGAGATCGCGAAATGGTAAAGCAATACTTAAAAACTAATGGATACTCTAAGTAAGCCTAACTGAATGGTGCTTTTATGTATGATCAACCAAATAGGTAATCCTCTATATTAATACAATATAATGCTAACAATAAACACAAATCTTCTATTCATCTGTATTTTGTACGTACTGGAGTTTGTTCTAATTCAAGTATAAGATCCCAAATCCTCTATCATCCATTTTGATTTAGTGTACTTCATATCTTTGTAACTGTTCAACGGAGACTTACTGCTTTTACTCGTTAGCCGAACCTTATTTTAGTCTCAATCTATTTTAGAGTTAGTTAATACAGGAAAAGAACAATCGTCTCAAAAAGGTATCGCGCCCAAAAAATTTGTAGTCGAAATCGGGCCAAAAAACGGGCCAACATCTGTCCCACTCCGGTAGGAGGAGATAAATAGGGGACAAATGGATGGTCCAATCGTAATGGAATGTCTCTCAGAATTGTTGGAGTGAGGATTAAATATGTATCAAAAAGCTTAGAACAATAATCTAAGATTATTCAGATGTTGTTCAGATGAATGAACAAGAAAGTGTTGGATAGTTGCTTGAAAGATACGAGAGAGATCAACAGAATTTATTTCGCGAAGTAGGCAGCTCAATTATTCAAAACTTATATATACGCCCCTCATGTTTTTTGGAACAAAAAAAGATAACAGTGTTAAATGGGAACATAAAGATATCTCCCAATTAGACTTATGCAAAGTCAATGCAGTAGTGTTTGGAGGTACTTCCGGTATAGGTAGAGCAATTAGTCATCAGTTGGCTGATCGCGGTGCCAATGTTTTAGTTGTTGGTAGACATTTTAAAGATGAAGATATGAAAAAGATCAAGTTCTTACATGCAGATTTGAGTTTAATTACTGAAGCTGATAGAATTGCTAACGAGATCCCGGCAAAGGATATAACTCATATGATCTTTACTACAGGGATCGTTGCCGCTCCTCAAAGGGAGCAGACACCGGAAGGAATTGAGAGAGATATGGCTGTAAGTTATCTAAGTAGATATATGCTTATTAGAGAACTTGCTGGTAAGATGGGTAAAGGATTGCCTCATAATGCTTCAAAACCAAGAATATTTATAATGGGGTTCCCCGGATCTGGACAACTAGGTGATCCTGAAAATCTAAATTCTGACAAGAAAAAATATAATGCGCTCAGTACACATAGTAATACTGTAGCTGCCAATGAAGCTTTAGTTTTAGATTCCAAAGATAGATACAAAAATGTAGAGGTATTTGGATTAAATCCAGGTATAATAAAAACGGAGATACGTAATAATTATTTAGGTAAAGATTCAATTTTTTCCAAAGCAGTAGAATGGGTTGTTGGTTGGACTTGTCAAACTCCAGAAGACTATGCTAAAAATATCTGCCCATTACTTGTTTCTCCAGATTTGGACAATAAAAGTGGAACCATGTTTGATAATAAAGGTAATGCAATCTTACAATCTGCAGGTCTGGCACCAGAGGTTGTCCATAATTTCATTCACAATTCTGCAGTTTTAGTCACAAAAGTTTTAGCAATGAAACCGAATGAGACAACTTCTAAATTACCTGTCTAAAATGGAGTCCATTCTCTCTGATGATGTCCCTTTCTTTTATTATTTTTTTATTTTTATTTTTATTTTTATTTTTATTTTTATTTTTATTTTAATATTCTTACTGGTTTTTAAAACGTTAAATAAAATAACATTCTAGGTGCCCTGTTTATTTGGTTTCACTTGTAGTAGAGTACATTAATTATCAGGTTTAATATTACATGGGTAGGCTAAATAAGCTTTGAGGTTATGTACTTTTTTTTGATAGTTGTATATTTTACATACATCAGCGAATGTACGTAGTATCCCCATTTGTATTCAGAGTCTATGCGGCAAATGTGTTTCAGAGAGAGACAAGGAAAGGAACCGAAGGGAAGCTTACGTATGTACGTACATGTCTACGCTAAATTCTTCAGGCAATGGATAATACAAACACTCACTTTTCTAAAACTTTCACCTCAACTTTGCTCTATGGGACCTCCCTTTTGATTTATAAATAAAATAAAGTCACGTAATTTGGAGCGACTATAGAGGAGCATTCCATTATCTGAATAAGAGTCTTTTCTCCTCTTAGAGGCAAATTATCCTTCATTAATGCAAAATAAATATGCTCGCAAAGAACTGACGCATACACAAACAAGTATATGTAGTCTTAACGTGACGCAGTTCGAAAGTTTGATAAGAATATGTCTTAAAATAGAAATTCCATAGTCTTCATCAGATATGATTAACTATTTGCGCCATTAACACCAAATTTCCTTCGAACAATTATGGTACAGACGTATTCTATAAACCACGTGCATACGTACTTATACATATTAAGGTTCCTTCCATTCCAGTCGACGTGCCTTTGATATATTTTCTATTTTGGTCTTGGCGGAACTTTATTTAGTTTTTACTTTATCGGACGCCGCAACGAGCCTCCGTTACCAAAGGAAATGGATGAATAACTGTCACAAAAGTATCAGACTAATAATTATTATATAAAAATAGGACTGCGATCTACTATAAAATCCATCTTTGCACTTTTGACTTTTTGTTGACTTTTCGTTTGAGTAATTTATACCAAAGAAAAATACTAAATATAATAAAAATAAACTCCCGAAGTATTTAAAATGACAGTAGAACAAACTCCCGCTTATAGCATTGTTCATGAAAGATCCGGAGCTGACCTAAACG
This sequence comes from Naumovozyma dairenensis CBS 421, assembly GCF_000227115.2. Taxonomy (NCBI): domain Eukaryota; kingdom Fungi; phylum Ascomycota; class Saccharomycetes; order Saccharomycetales; family Saccharomycetaceae; genus Naumovozyma; species Naumovozyma dairenensis. Next base: position 895,480 of record NC_016481.1, read on the forward strand.
TCGAAGGGAAAGAAATTATCTATTACAAGATATCAAAAGCAATAGCAGGATTGATTTAGAAGCAGGAGTATTAGAACTAGGGGAAGAAAATCGAATTACTCTTTCTGATATAAGAGAAAAAATAATTCAAGCTGGATCACACTGTATGCTCGTACTTATATGTATCATCGTATTATATGGGCTTTCGGCAATAACTGCTTTCTATATCAAAACAATGATAAGTTTATTATATTTGCTATAAAACTTTATCATTATTGAAATTATTTGGACAGTCACTGGCAGGACCACTATTTGGGACCATACTTGAAGGACAAGGTTTTTTATAATATTCATTGAACAGTGGAGATGCAGGGCCTACAAAATATAGTGGTAGCCTTTTTTTTTTGTGTCGCTGAAGTAGTTCGTATATCCCAGCAAGCTTTTCTCACCTTTTCTCAAACATCACATTACTTTTTCCTAATGTGGTAATGCTTTTAAGAAATACAAGTGATTATAAATAAATGGAATTCTATATTCTATAATATTAATTAAATAGATGTAATAGACTATGACGAAATGTGAACATCAATGCTATATGAAATATCAAATGTATCATAGTCTTTGCCTACCAGACATCTTCTTGGTATTTCCCTGCCGTTTTCAATGCCTTAACCATTTCTAAAGCTTCAGCTTCATTGATGCCATGGCCTTTTTGTAATATATTAATAAAAGTACGACTAACATCTTTAGCCATTCTACCCGCGTCACCACATACATAAATATAGGCGCCCTTCTTTAATAAATCCCAAATATCAGAAGACATCTCATTTAATTTATCTTGCACATAAACTTTTTTAGTACCCGGTACTCTAGAAAATGCAACGTTCATTTCAAATGATTCACCCAAAACAGTAGCATATTTAGACCATTCTTCTTGATATAAATAATCTTGCTCGTTTCTACAACCATAGAACAATATATGTTTACCTAATTTGATACTATTATCCTTTTCCACTTGCGCAACACGTTCTCTAATAAACCCACGGAAGGGTGCTACACCTGTCCCTGGTCCGATCATAATTACTGGAGTCTCAATGTTCTGAGGTAATCTAAATGTTGATTGACGGACATGGACTGGTAACTTATAATTGGCAAATAAATCTCTTGGTCCATTTAAATCATAATGAACGGGCAATGGATTTATTTCAGTAGATTGTAATTGCTTATTTTGAGCCAATTGAATATTCCTCAATAAATTAGTAGTGACACCAACAATATTAGAACCTGTTTTTGGATTTGGTGTATTTTCAACAACTGATGTGACATGGATGGTATTCCTTTCTGATAATGAGGATGATGAAATGGAGTAATAACGTGGTTGTAATTTTGGAATATTTTCAATTAAGAATTCCCATGGAATGCTTTCCCATTTGGAACCGCCAGACAAGTATAATAAAGCGTCTGCAAGATTGAAATATTTGGATGTGATTTCTTGTTGGAATGCATCTTTATCTTTAGCTAGTTTGGTCAATTTTTCCTTGATGGAACTATTTGGTGCAAATTGGATTAAATGTTCGAAAAACTGTCTTGACACAGGACCTGTAATCTCTAAATAATGTCTAATAACAGCACCGACGGTTGTTGGGCATGGAAAGGGAACCTTGATAGTCTTATCTTGGGATACCAAATTGAAAATTGTATCTGGATTCAAGTTAAAGACATTCAAAAATTGTTGTACTTTTTCAGTAGCATTAGATGGCCAAATACCTAAATGGTCACCGGTGGAATATGAAATGTTAGAACTGGAAATATCAAATTCAGAATGGATACAATTACGTTCAACGGACGTGAATAATTCGTGAGATTTTATAATTGGTGCAATAAATGGTTGTGCAGCAGTGAATGGACCTGTAAATGCTGGTTCACTAGGTAAATACTTAGAAGTTGGTTCACCTAAGGAAACATGAGAATTAATTTCAGGTAACGTTTCATATTTGAAAGTAGATTTGAATTTATGTTCTTGTTCTTCCAGATGCAGTTTATTTTTCAATTCGGCCATAATACTTTCTTTCCAAGTTAGATAATCTTCATCGGTGGAACCAGTAGCATCATCACCTTCTCCAATACTACCGAGCAAATTACCACCAGCACTTTGTAAATATTTCAAGACTTTTCTTGCAGCACCATTATAGAATTCATAAGTGGAGTTACCTAAACCAAAAATACTAAAGTTCAAGTTTGTTAATGAATTTTCGCCGGTAGTTGTAAGAAACGTTTCAAATGGAATGGCGCCATCGGGGAAATCACCTTCGCCATAAGTGGACATAAATATGGAAACCAAGACGTTATTTGGTAATTCACTTAGAGTGTCATAATCATAAAGTTCCAAGTCCGCACATAATACATTCAGATTAAATTTGGATGATAATTCTTTAGAAAATTTCTTGGCATAATCTTCAGCGGTACCTGTTTGTGAACCAAATAGGACTAAATAGTTTTTATTATTTTCTAATACCACTTGTACAATATCTCTAGAACCGGAATTGACAGCCGATATATGGTCGTCATTAGAAAAAATGAGTTCCTTTATAACGTCCCATTTTTTATAGATGAAAAACAATATACAGATAACTGCAACTGTAAGTAAGTCTGTACTGTTCATGCCTGATTGTACTGTTTTTTTGAAAGATCGTTTCAGTTGCAAGGATCAATTGAAACGTCTGGCTTCCCAATTCTTCAGATGTGGTGGATGAGCATTCACTTGTACTTCGAGATATACTCATGTTAAATTTATATATAGTCATGGCGAATCTACATCTCCCTTATCCTTATAATATTCATTTGCATAAACGACAAACTTCGAGGAATTTTTCAGTTTCGTTTAAAGACATACATATGTACGTCGTTAAAATGCCTCTTTTTTTCTTTCGGCAGTGCGTTTTTTCGAAGTAGTACGAAGCAGCAGTGGAACTCTGCCCATTTACTTACTTACTTGAGTAATTGGGTACTTGGCCATAGTATGCATATTGATTTGAAAGAAGATACGATCTGCTACCGGAGATAGTGGGGAAGATCTAGATATATATAATATAATACGGTGTACATCATAATTTTGAATTAGAAACTTTTTTTGTATTGTACATCAGAACAAAGGTTATTGAGTAGTTTTTATTACTGTTCCTATAGAATAGGTGACCACAGTCACTTGAATAGAAGAAAGTTTAATATTAGAGACATGGAGTCTAGTGTCTGATTATTTCTATATTTTTTCTGTCATAGTCCCTATGTTACAATTACAATCACAAGCTCAAAATTCTAGGTCTTGTTCTTTAGTGATATTATTACATTATCACCTTCATTTAGACATGCACAGCTGGACCATATGCGTCTCCTATACTTTTTTGAATATCTTCTTTTAAACCTTCTGCCTCTGGTCCATCTAAATTCATTATTTCTTGTACTAACATCAGTAAAGAATCCAAACCAAACTCTGCCTGCGTTCTTCTCCCTATACGATATAAAATGAGACTGCCTTCGATATCAGATTTCTCCTCCAATTTGACAAGGTATTCCTTCTTCTCCAAGTTTTTCATTAAGTCATCAATACTCCATTTCAAAATCGGTATTTTGGTACCATCTGTTGGTACCCCAAATTTTTCTAATGCAGATAGTAATTCTTGATGAAGAATATTATTCTTGGAAAATAAAACAATACACAATATGACACTCAAGAGACCTTTGAATACTAAATCTTGATCCACACTCAATTTATTTTCCAAAGTGTTCAAATTCTCTAAACCAACATCATCACCAACATACTGACCGTCAACTACTAAATCTTCATATGTCCTTATACTTTGTAACAATTTAAATTCGTCGAAATTCTTCAAATATGGCATCTTGTTGACAAGAATATAGCATGTTGCTCTGTAGCCCAATGCTTCTTCAACTTCCTTAGTTCTGTTCCCTGGATTCTTGTTGGAATTGTTATTACTGTTCGTAACATTGTTATTAACAATCTTAGATGGCAAACCTTTCAGTTCATATCCATACACATCACCCAATATATTATTGATCTCAGCAAAAACTTTATTAAAAGGAATATTCGAGATTTTCTGTTGGGAATAAATATCTCGTAGAACAGTCTTCAATTTGCTCTGAGTGATTATAGTATTTTGCGATTCAGCTGACGATAATAAATACCTGACGGCCATAATAGCTACTGTATTCGTTTTATTTTGGCCATATGTTGGTGTGGCTGATTGTTCAATATACTCCTCACTATCGCTCATTTTTTCTTTTAGATTCTTCTTTCTTTGTGTAGTTATCAAGCTAAGTATATTACTCGTCTTTCTAGGGTAATGATTGCTCTTCTATTACTACATCCATTACCCGTTGGTGTTGATTAGGCATTTCTGAAGCTGCTTATCAATAATTTTTCACTAACGCGTAAACAACGACGTCTCATATTATATATATACTTCTACAAACCATAATCTGGTGTAGCGCTAACACAGAAGACAAATCTGATATGGCTACCTATATCAATTAAAAAATAGTTCAAAGAAAAGCTTTTTTGTGGATATATATTACTGAATAACTAAAAAAATAGAAAATTCCAAGTAGTTCTTTTTAGATGAGTCGGGAAACAAAACAATATATCTAATACTCTAATGGACCAGCAACATGAGGCCAAAAGGATTCTACATAATCTTTTTGTTCTTCTTTGGTACATCCCCCTCTAACTGCAAAATAACATCTCCTGTCGATGGGAATTTCCCATTCATTTGGATTACCACCAACCATCTTACCTCCTGTTTCCTCTAAGATACACCAACCTGCACAAACATCCCATGCCCAGCAACCACCTTCCCAATACGAATCCAACATCCCATTAGCAACGTAACACATATTCATTGCTGCACTTCCTACACTTCTAAACCCGTGAATATATCCACCTTTGTCACTCAACAAATTTTTATAGGTAGCCATCTTCTTATCGAAATTCCCTGAACCTTCAGATCTTTCAGCACCACCTTCTAATCCTACAACAGATTTTTGTAAAGTTAAAGGTCTCTTTGGGACATTAATCTTGAATGAATTCAAATAAGCACCATTACCCTTAGAAGCATGGAATAATTGATTCAAATGAGGATTGAAAACTACACCAACAACAGGTTTTCCGTCCTCAGCTAACCCCAAAGAGGTACAACTATAAGGATATCCATGGATGAAATTAGTAGTACCATCAATTGGATCAACGATAAAAGTAGGGTCCTTAGAAATCTTAGTCTGGCCAGGGACATAACTTTCCTCCCCAATGAATTTAAAAGTAGGGTATTTCTTGTTTAGAGCTTCTTTGATGATCGATTCAACTTTCTTATCTACCACAGTGACCAGATCCACCTGATTGGCTTTATCTTCGTAAGTGTCAAATTTTGTCCCAGTATGCTCTTTGATAATGGGGCCAATTTCTTCTTGGACTAATTTGACTAATGTTAATTCGATTTCTTTTAATTCTTCTTTTGATAATACCATTTTGTGTTAAAATTTTTATTCTCCTTTGTGTGTATTCTTGATTAATTGAGAATATAACTTGCAATTGAATACTCTTATTCAAAACTGAGAGGTTGGCTATCCAAGTACTTCTTCCTTTAATATATACCCTTCCTTAATTTTAATAGTGAAAAGTTTCGGAGTGCAGTGCTCCAGAGAACGGGGAACTTCTATGTGTTAGTAGAATATTTCTCCAGGATTTTAAGCAGCAATTCGTACGGATGACACATTATCTATTCAACGTTGCATAGTCCAGCTAGTGCCTACGTAATTAACACGGAGATAATTGTTATCCAGACATATAGCTTTAAGGAAATAACTCCTAGACGTTTTTGGAAGGCTTACTGTCGTGGCACCGTCGTTAAGTGAACGATAAATTACAACCAACCTTTGGAGGAACATTATGATTAGAAACTTACAAAGTATATCATCAAAAGTGTCTATACGGCCATTTAGTAGAGCATCAATTTTGTACAAGATCAGTGATATTCGATTAACATTGTATAGTAAACCCAACTGTGGATTATGTGAAGAAGCGAAAGAAATAATCCAAGAAGATATATTGTCACAGGAGAAATTTAAAAGATATAAAGTTAAATTGAAAATAGTAAATATTGATGATTTGAAAAATAAAAAATGGTGGATTAAATATTGTTTTGATGTCCCTGTACTTCATATTGAGAATGAGTCCAAGAAGGGGCAATTAGAGAGGGTTTTTCATAAAATGGATGAGAAGGAGATCCTAGATAAAATTGAAAAGATGAGATAGTAGTATCATACGGTTGTTAACAGCATGTAAATATTAAAGGAGTCAGTAATATGGCTTAGTTAAAAGCTAGAGTATCATCTATTACTACATTTAAAAAGTATGTTACATATTTCTTTGTACAAATTAGACCTCGTAGGTTCCCCTTTTGTTTACTTCAAAATGATTACTAATTTTTATTTTACAAGCAAAACGAGTACGTTAATGTCTCCTCTTTTTTCTTCTTGTGTCAGCCTTTGAAAATTCTTCATCTTCTAGCAATAACAATTTTTTGCGTCCATGCCCTGGTGGTTTCATTGACGTATTACTTCTCTTAGTCTGTGTTTTAACAGTCTTGATTTGAATAGGGGAGGGATTCGTCAATTCTAAATCGTCATTCGATGACGAGGAAAGATCAAACTCATCACTATGATTTACAGATATAGATTGCGATAATATATCCTCTTTATGCTTGTTGTTCCTAAGATTGTTCTCATCCTTATTATCTTCATTGAACGTTCTCATATTTCCTTTAGTTATAGATACTGGAGGTGAATCATTGGTTCTTGTTGGTATCTTTAATTTTTCGTTTATTTCTAACTGCTGTTTTAATTTGGTTTCCAACATAATAATTCGCTGATTTTTACTTTTCACTAGCGACTCGATCTCTTCTTTTTTATCACGAATTTCCAACTTCTCTGCTACAAGGTTTTGTTTCTCACAATTAAGTGAAATTATTTTCTCTTTCAGAACTCTTAATTCATTCACATTTTCCTCGTCCCCAAATGATTTTTCTTCTAGCGCTCTCTTTAATTTCCTGTTATCCTCTTCTAATTCCAGCTCCTGTGCTTTCAATTGAACTAATTCAACATTTAACCTTTGTACTTGTTCATTATTCTTTTGGAATTTATCCAACCTATCATTGTGATCCTTCTCATAACTAGCTTTAGATGCTTCTAATTGTTCCACCCTTTTTTTCAACATTTCATTCTTAGAATTCAAAACATTTGTTATCTCATTTTGTGATAATATCTTATTTTCACAATTTGATTTTTCAATTTTACTTACTTCTTGAACTTTTTCCAATTGTTCCTTATAAGACCTAACATTTTCTTGAAGTTCTTGTATGGTATCATTTAATTTCTGGTTCTTATCGACATGTCGAGATAATTCAATTGTTTTTTCTTCCAAAGATTTGACAAGTTCATCATACTGAGCTTCTTTTGTACCTAGCTCTCTGATATTTTCTGTCTTCTGCTGTTGTAAAGAAGCCACTTGATTTTGCAGTTCTCCGATATCTGATTTGTACTTTTCACTAGTTGTCAACTGCAATTGATATTCTTGAATTAATTTGTTCAAATCATTAACCAATTGTACGGGTTCGGAGTTACTAATAAAAATGGTCTCTTTGATATCTTTGACTATTTTGGATAATGCTTCTTGAGTTGTTTCATTACCATCGCATATTTTACCTTGAAGATTGTTCAATAATTGTGAAATGTTCACTTTCTGCTCGAGGAATTGTTCTAGGATTTCTTTATGTGTTTCAATACCAGCTTTCTCAGACCGATCAGTTGTTTCCGTCCATAGTTGGTTTAATTTAGTTGAAAGACTATATTTAAAGTATAAGTTAGTAACAAAAAATTCCATGGCTTCAAATTTGGAGTAAAAGTGTCTTATTAAATGTATAGTTACCANTTTATTTGCATCAGAAAGTTTGCCGACCAATATATTTTCGTATTTACCATATTGTTCTAACAATTGGCTACTAAGTTCAGTTTGTAACATAGTTTGTAAATTTTCTTCTAAAAGGTTATTCCGATCCATATAATTCTTTCCTTGTATTTCCAAAAGGTGCTTAAATTCCTCTCTTAGCTCGATAAACTCTTGGAATAAAGAACTATTTTTTATCTTTTCTTCACTCAATTGACCTGAATAATCATCTACTTCTCTCTTGAGATATTCAATTTCTTTATTTTTCTTGATAATTTCTATGTCTGTTTGCTTTTTGGAAACTTGCAACTTGTTCATTGAACTTTTCAGTTCCTCGATATCTGTATTATATTGATATATTCTCCTTTGTATCGATTCATGGGATTTTTTGAAGTCTGATAACTGTTGATCATTGACTGTTTTTTTACTTTTCAGATATTTTGATGATTCTTCTAAGTTCGAGAGCAATCGTTTAAACTGGTTAACTTTCTCAGAGATTTTTTTAGAATCATTTTCGTAGTTACGTAATTGTGATTTCAACTTGTTGTTCTCTGTTTGTTGAAGTTGAACTTCATGTTTTAAATTTGCACATATTTTTTGTGTATTTGTAAAAGCTTCCAATAATACATCATTGGAGGTTGCATTTTCAGTAGTATTAGTAGTATTACTCTTGTTTAATTGAGCGACATTTAATTTGCTTTTTGAGCTACTTAATTTAGCTTTAATATCACCATTATCAGGGTTTTTATTCTTCGATTTCGAGGTGGTTTTATTCTCCTTTGGAGGAATAGATACACTACGAACTTCTGTTATCTCAAAGTCCCCGTCATCTTCATCCTCATCGTCATCGTGTTCTGTATCATCAATTTGATCTTGACCATCTCCCGCTTCTTCATTTACAATGCGTTTAGATGTAGTGCGAACGTTATTGATAGAATGTTTAAAAGATTTTTGATGGTTCTTTTGGAATTCATAGTTACTATCTGTATATGAACCGTTAGATTCCATCAAAGATGTAAGGTCTGTAGTGTTAGTCCCATACGACTGGCCATCTTCTTGTTTATCATTTAGAAGTAGATCATCTAAAATGGATGAACTGCCCTCTCCCCCCGTGAGTGATAGATTTACCCCTTGATCATTCAAATCAGTCTCTTTGCCACGTAATTTTGAGAAAATATTATTGGACCTTGCTTTGAATCCTAAAGAACTATCTCTAAAAAAATTCGACATCCGTTTTCTTTCTTTCGATAGTATTGTTTTCTTCGATTATATCAACAGAGATATTAGAATTAGCCGCCCAAGTTAAAGCACTGATCGAGTTATTCAAGAGGCAAAAAAAAAGGGGCGCTAGAAAGATCAATGGACAAAATACCAACTTTATAAAGTACCTATAATCCTTTAAGTTCTAGTTCCTGGCTAATTATGATCGGTTACATCCTTTTTCCATGTACAATCGATAATGGCGGTCGATTTGTTTATGGTCGCCACCAAAAATGATCTATTAACTCCATGCGTAAACTACCTTAATGATATCAAAGCCTGACAACGCGACTCAGCGGAGAATTAGCCGCCATCGGCAGTTTTGTGAATCGCGGAATTGATTGAGCGTATAATCAAGCTGAAGATGCTTAGGAGTGTTTTATTCCTTTCTTCAAAAGGTATTTGGTTGACACTAGTGAATTTAACATTGAGTAAAGTAGTTTTACAAATTTAAAAACCGTAATAAAACCAAATGGACGAAATATATCACTACTTGGAACAAATGCGATGCCAATTCCCATATCATACTCTTTGGGTAATTAGTAGTCCATACTTCTAGGATTGACAAGATCAAAGCTTGCAGAGCCCAAATTTTCCTCTAATCTTGACGTAACTATATAATTAAGCTCGTATATCTTTTTCAAGAGACTCTGCAGTCCCAGCACATAACCCTCCTTTATAGATACATCTCTGAGTATTTTGACTTCTGTAGAATTTAGGGGCCATTATCTCTCATATGATACATATATTCGTGTATACTAGGTTATATCACAAATTTCCTTATTTGATCTCCTATTGTCATTTGTATTACGGAAATGGGAAGATAATCCGGCAATAGCTGCGATATACATTCGCATTTTTATTTGGGAAGGACTTGAGAAATATTAACTCCTTTTCCCTTGTGCTACTCACGACATATATTTTTTTCTTGGAGATCCAGTTCATCTGGAGAGTTTAGTATTTTTTAATTTACTAGGTTCTAATGAGAGTTGACTTAAACTAGGTCAGCTTATACGGGTACTTCCTAATAAAAGGTCTTTCATGTATGACTGAACACCCGGAACGGTCTCAAACTGTATAAAAGAACAAGCATTGAACTTTAATTCATGTACACATATATGACGGAAAATTTAAAGGAAAATGATAAAGTGACCTGGGGGAACGCAGTTCACATTGTGTACGTTACCAATTCAACAGGAGAAATTCAAACTGTGTATTTGAAATTGAGCTTGATGATACTTTTTAGCACCTCTATTGACCGTACATAGATAACTTGAGCTGTTGCAACGAAGATGAACATTTTAACTTCCAAATCGAGGCTCATGCATTGGTGATTAATCAGAGCACCTCATCGTTATGTATTAATATTTCTCATCGTTACTGAAACATCCGCACACCCTGTTCCCTTTCGCTGTCTGAAATATTTTGACCAGGAATTCCAAGTTATTCACATAAAAGCATTTATGATAAAGTGACAACAAAGATATATATCCTTCCACAGTTTGATCAGCACTGACCAGTACAGCGACTAAAATAGTTAAAGCTAGCTAAGCAGATTTTTAGGTATAGATTTTTGGCATCTTTTTAGACGAAAAAAATATACCTACAGATATGGCTGTTAATCGTCTAACATTAGGAGGAAACCCCAATAGTTTTTCCAATAGGAATCCCAAATGGAGGATTACAGATGTAATTGTATTGCTCATTTTCATGATAATAAGCTATCCGGTCTATTACCAAGAACCATTCCAAAGGCAATTTTATCTAAATGATTTAACCATTTCACATCCATATGCCTTAAATCAAAGAGTGAGTGATACAATGTTATTCGTCTACACTTTAGTCATCCCCCTCATTGCTATTGTAATAATGACATTAATTCTAGCTCATCCACATCATAGATGGTTTTTATTATACATATCGGTATTGGGCCTTTTCCTTGCCTGGTTTGCAACAAGTTTATTCACTAATTTTATTAAAAACTGGATCGGAAGATTAAGACCAGATTTTCTTGACCGTTGCCAACCAAAGCCTGGTTTACCTGTAGATATGTTATTTACTGCATCTGAAGTTTGTACCACTGATAATAAAGAAATTTTACTGGATGGTTTTAGAACAACACCTTCTGGTCATTCAAGTGAAAGTTTTGCGGGCTTAGGTTACTTATATCTTTGGACATGTGGTCAATTATTGACCGAAAATAAAGAAATGGGATACTGGAGGAAACTAGTTGCCCTCTTGCCATTATTAGGTGCATCTTTGATTGCATTATCTAGAACTCAAGATTATAGACATCATTTTGTTGATGTATTATTAGGTTCCATCTTTGGTTACGTAGTTGCGTATTTCAACTATAGAAGAAACTTCCCACCTATTAATGATCCAATACCATTTAAACCTATCTTAGATGATTCCGATGTTACTTTGGAGGAAGAAGAACAGGAACTGACTACGCATACAACAACTCCAGCAGGCCCTGAATTCAGACGTATTCCATTACAACATACAGATGAAGAGGCGCTACCACTGACTGGTAATTGACTTTAGAACAACTTTTCTATACCCAATTATATTTATCATTTATATTTATTTTTATTACAGTAAGTAAACTAGTTAAGACATTGTTAAGGTTCTTCAAAATATAATGACGGTTTTTAAAGAATATTATGCTGTTCTTTACTGTGTAGGCTTGGTTTCTTTAGAGTTTACAGTGTACAACTTCGTGATATAAAACGTTAATAGCCGTTTTTGACCTTTTCCCGGGTAATAATATAATATCTGTAAGACACATCGCAAAATCTAAAACTTCAAACTAAAATAAGGTCCCCATTTAAGATCTCAATAAAGAGTGGTACTCACCGTTCAGTTCGTCAAAAGATCGAAAAGAGAAAAACATTTACCTAAGTGAACGTTTCAAGATTGGTACTTCCCCTTCTGCATATAACCATTACGATTTAACTAACGTTTTTCTTTTTACTTTTTTATTTTTTTTTTGGATGCCAACAACTATCTGCATCATTCAAATATTGTCATCTAAAAATATCTAAGCCCTATTTTTGAAAAAACAAAAGAACCTTGTAGCATACAATAACCATATTAGCAACTAATTATGCCTAAATGTCTTACTTTGAACGAATACTATGATATACAAAGCAACGAGTTGGAAGCCATGAGGTCCATTTATATGGATGATTTCGTGGATTTAACGAAAAAGAAATCAAAATGGGACAAACAACCACAAATAATATTTGAAGTTAACGTCTGTTCAACAGACAAAGAGCCAGTGGAATCGTCATTGACGTTACATTTTGCTATGACCCCTATGTACCCTCATACGATGCCTGAAATCAAGTTTCTTAATGTGAAAAATGTTTTGGATTATCAATTGAAACAACTTTCTGAAAGTTTCAAACAGATACATGAAAGTGCTAAAGGACAAGAATATATTTTTGAAGTAATATCATTAGTACGAGAGAGGCTAGATGAATTTCAAAATGAAGCCAATGGACACTCTTTAGAAGAAGATCGCTTACAAAGAATTAGGGAAGCAGAAGCGAAATTAGAGAAGGAAGAGAAGGAAAGGAAACAAAAAATTGAACAAGAAAAGGTTAGTGAACAAAAATTAATAGATGAAATCGTAAAGAAGGAAATGGAAAAGAGAAAGGATGATGATGATATGCTTTTCAATCCGACTTCTCAAATTGAATTAATGCCGCCTTCCGAATGGATTACCTCAGGTGAAGCTATCGTATTTTCAAAACCTATAAAGGCAAAATTGCCTAATAATTTATTGTTCAAATTCAAAGCCGTTGTTAATCCTACACCTATTAAACTCAACTCGGATCTTTTCAACTTCGGTAAACAATTTCTTGTGAAACCGTTCATTCATCCAGAGTCGCCGTTGGCTGATGCATTGATGTCTTCTGAACTAATGGGAAATTTCTATTATTTATTGACGGAAATTGAGCTAACCAATTCATATTTTAATACAAGCAATGGTAAAAAAGAAATTTCGAATTTAGAGAAAGTTTTGGAATCTTTACTTAAGGTAAAGCATGATAATGTTAACCGTTTATATGGATATACCGTCGAAAGGATGGGAAAAAATAATACCAATTTTGTCTGGAAAATCAGACTTTTAACTGAATACTCATCCTCATCTTTTCTTATTGGTGAGCTTATCCAATCTGTAGGATTCATTAACTTGGCTACAGCTCGTGTTTGGATGATTCGAATACTAGAAGGATTGGAAGCTCTACATAAAATTGGTATATTTCATAGATGTGTATGTCTTCAAACAGTAACGATGTCCAAGGATTCTGATTTTGGAACGACAATTCCTAAGTTGATACATTCCAGTTATGGCTACGGGATAATAAATATGCTGGCAAGATATCCTAATAGAAATGGCCCACGAATTGAACTACCTAATTCATCCTGGATTCCTCCTGAATGTGAGAATAATACTACGAATAAATATAATAGAATGACAGATATATGGCAAGCCGGTGTTTTATTTATGCAAATAATAAATGGAGTAGAAACAACAATAGATTTTGGATCTCCTCAAGAGTTTTTAAACTCAACAGATATGGATGAAAGTCTATACGATCTTTTATCAAAGATGACCGCAACAGATCCAAAGAAACGTTTAGGAACCTTGGAATTACTACCAATGAAGTTCCTAAGAACAAATATAGATCCAACATTTAATAAATTTAATGTTTCAAATGATGAAAGTACAGCGGTTACAATACCATCTGAAGAGTCTTCTGTAGGATTGACAATGAAGTCTAGGAAGTTTTCAGAATCAAGTAACAGAAGACGATCATTTAATGTTGGATCAAGATTCTCTTCAATTAATCCCGCCACAAAGTCAAGATACGCTTCTGATTTCGAAGAAATTGCTGTATTAGGTAAAGGTGCGTTTGGACAAGTGGTCAAAGCACGTAATGCGTTAGATAGTAGATATTATGCGATTAAAAAATACAGACATACTGAAGAAAAATTATCTACTATATTAAGTGAGGTTATGCTTTTAGCAAGTTTGAATCATCAGTATGTGGTACGTTATTATGCTGCATGGCTCGAAGAAGATACACAAAATGATAATGCAATCTCATTGAGCGATAGCGACGATCATGAAGAAGAAGACGAAACATCGGACGATTCAGAATCTGATATATTTAATCAATCCAGTTTACTTAAGGAAAAAAGTTCTCTTGAGGTCGATAATAGCAATTGGGATTTCATATCCAATTCTGGATACCCAGATATAGTTTTTGCCAATAGTACTACCGGAGGGGACAGTTTCAATGAACTTGAGAATGGTAGCGAGGAGGAATCTGATGATGATTATGAAGGTGAAGTTTCTGATTCAGAAACCCGTTCGACCAATAAGACTAACACCAGAAGAAGTAAAACACCTTTCATTACAGCAAAAAGGAAAAGTACACTATTCATTCAAATGGAATACTGTGAAAATCGAACATTATATGATTTAATCCATGCTGAAAATTTAAGTAAACAGCGTGATGAATATTGGAGACTTTTCAGGCAAATTTTAGAGGCGTTAAGTTACATCCATTCGCAGGGTATTATTCATCGTGATTTAAAACCGATGAACATTTTCATTGATGAATCAAGAAATGTTAAAATCGGTGATTTTGGTCTTGCAAAAAATGTCCATCGTTCGGCTGATATTTTGAGAATGGACTCACAGAGTGCTGTTGGTAGTTCCGAGAATTTAACATCAGCTATTGGTACCGCATTATACGTAGCAACAGAAGTTCTTAATGGGAAAGGTCACTACAATGAAAAAATTGATATGTATTCATTAGGTATAATTTTCTTTGAAATGGTATATCCATTCAGTACCGGAATGGAAAGAGTAAACATATTAAAAGACTTGAGGTTACCAAGCGTTGATTTCCCATCTGATTTTGATTATACAAAAATGAAAACTGAAAAGAAGATTATTAAATTGTTATTGGATCATGATCCTACAAGAAGACCTGGAGCAAGAAAATTATTAGATAGTGGATGGCTTCCTGTAAAGCATCAAGAAGAAGTGATCAAAGAGGCATTAAAAAGTTTGGCGGATCCATCTTCGCCTTGGCAGCAGCAGGTAAGAGAAAGTTTATTCAACCAACCCTACAGCGTTACCAACGATATTCTATACGATAATTCACAGTCTCAATCTAACCCATTTTCCCAAATACTACGATCCCAAATGCAAGAGGAAGTCGTTAAAATTTTTAGAAAACATGGAGGTATAGAAAATAATTCACCACCGAGAATCTTTCCGAAGGCACCAATATATAGTACCCAGAATGTCTACGAGGTTTTAGATAAGGGTGGTACCGTATTGCAATTACAATATGACTTGACCTATCCGATGGCTAGGTATCTATCAAAAAACCCAAATTGTGTGGCTAAACAATTTCGTCTACAACATGTTTATCGACCCCCTACCAAATCCAATTCAAGTCTTGAGCCCAGAAAGTTTGGTGAAATCGATTTTGATATAATTTCAGGATCGTCTTCTGATTCCCCATTTTATGATGCTGAGAATATTAAAATTATTGACGAAGTTTTGACAATATTTCCTGTATTCGAAAAGACAAATACTTTATTTGTGATGAATCATTCAGATATACTAGAAAGCGTATTTAATTTTTCGAATATTGATAAAGCTCAAAGACCGTTAGTTTCAAGAATGCTATCACAAGTAGGGTTCGCCAAAACATTTAAAGATGTCAAAAATGAGTTGAAATCTCAATTGAACATTTCGTCTACATCCTTAAATGACTTAGAATTATTTGACTTTAGGGTAGATTTTGATGATGCAAAGAGAAGATTACATAAATTGATGGTTGATAGTCCATATTTACGCAATATTGACGATGCTTTATCTCATATTTTGAAGGTTTTGAATTTTTTGAAACCTTTAGAAGTTACAAGAAACATGGTAATATCACCATTAAGTAACTACAACTCGGCGTTTTATAAAGGTGGTATTATGTTCCAAGCTGTTTATGATGATGGTATGACGAGAAATTTAATTGCTGCTGGTGGTAGATATGATACCTTAATATCTTACTTTGCCAGACCTTCTAGTGGTAAAAGTACAAACACACAAAGAGCGGTAGGATTTAATCTTGCTTGGGAAACTATATATAGTATTGGCCAGAACTATTTCAAGTTGGCTTCTAGGAACCGTCTGAAGAAACGGAACAGGTTTTTAAAGGATTCTGCTATTGATTGGAAACCAAGTAGGTGTGACGTATTAATTTCAAGTTTTTCTAAATCACTATTAGATACCGTAGGTGTAAGTCTCTTGAATAAACTCTGGAAAATGGGGATAAGAGCAGACTTTTTACGGACTTGTTACACTGTTGATGACGTTGTTACGCGTGCCCAGCAAGATGGAGTTGAGTGGATCATTTTGATAAAGCAGCAAACATATAGTATGTCCAGTCACAAACGTAAATATAAGCCTCTGAAGGTAAAAAGGGTAAGTAGTAACGGCGATATTGACTTAGATATCGATGAGTTTTTGATGTTGTATCAACAGGAAACAAGTAGCAGCACGTTGATTAATGATTCTTTGAGTATTGACGACAAGCATGATGATTCGGGAAATTGGGATGAAAATAGTAGTGCTAGCGGCAGCCAAGATGAAAAAGAAGAGACATCTAATACTACAACAAATCAAAAGGTAACCTATATTCCTAATATGGCAACAAGGGCGAAAAAGGCAAGTAAACGTGAAAAATGGGTATATGAAGATGCAGCAAGAAATGCATCAAATATCATTATAGGCAGTTTATCATCAGCTCCTGTTTTCACTGTTGATGCCTTGAGGGATGAAACATTAGAAATTATATCCATTACGTCCTTAGCTCAAAAAGAAGAATGGTTAAGAAAGGTTTTTGGTTCCGGTAATAACTCCACACCTAGGTCGTTTGCAACTAATATATATAATAACTTATCCAAAGAGGCTGGCAAAGGTACCAAATGGGCTATATTACACTGCCATAAGACAGGGAAAAGTTGTGTTATCGACTTGCAGCGTTGAAATTGAAAACTTTTGCATCTAGTGAGTAATGTATTTATATGTATATATTTACATTTTTCATTATCTGTTCAATTATTTACGTTATTAAATTTATAGATAAAATAATTCATAATTATGCTCTCATTTATTTTTGATTGTATTTATAGTTTGTTAATTTGCAAGTCTACTTAGAAGATCTTGAATGGATGAAGTCATACCAGCATTTGCAGCAATGTCATTTCCACTTTCTGGTGTCCCCGTCTGAGATGTAACGTCCTCACTGTTTGACTCAGAGGTATTATTTTCTCCAATTTTTGCCCTCTTATGGTTGTCATGTGAAGATTCATCATTAAGCTCTGAAGATGAATCGTTGATTGTACGTTTAACATTGTCCGTTTCTTTCGATTCTTCTTTTTCTTTGATTTTATCGTCATTGTCAGAGCTAGCTTCAATATCTTCACTATCGTTGTCGTCATTGTCATTTTCATCAACTTCGTACGAAGGAAGAACGTCCTCTTCGTCAGTACCTTTTCGCATCGTTTCGGGATTCTTCGATAGTAATGAAAATTCGACTTCAGATAAAAGCATTTTCTCTTGCTCAAGCCCTTTCCTTTCGCCTTCGAGCATTTTTTCTAGTTTACTAATATTTTCCTCCCTCAATTTGAGAGATTTTGTAATGGTATCTTTCGTTAATTGTCCGATTTTTGAAACTGTCTTATAATTCTCTTCGTATACCATACTCGATGGATCTAACTCTTGAACCGATTTGTCAAACCTGGCTTTAACTGCTTGTATATGGTGTTTATTATTGTCTAACTGAATATAGTTGTCAGCTATTGCTTTTACATGAGGCGGTAAAGCTACATTATCTGTACTTGATGAACCTTGCTCAAGAGCACGATCAATTTCCTTTAAAATATCTGGTGAAAATATTCTTCTTTCCTTCCAAATATTAGTAACTCTTTTGACCTTCTTCTTCAAATCGCTTGGAAATGTCGAATATATAGAACCAATGGCTTCAGCAGACACTTTACCGAAGGATTCCTGGAATTGGGTTATTTGTTGGCTCTTGGCTTGTTGAACTACATGGTTTGCCAAATATAGAGCCAATAACTTCCTTCTTGTATTTATACTTGATTTTAACATGTAGCCCTTCCAACAGTTCGCTACCTCTGAGGCTTCTCTATATTGCGAAACAAGCCATTTTGCAGCGCTAGATATAGATTCTTGGGTATCTTCCAGGTTATTAAGTTTGTTGACAAACTGCTGAGTTGAAAAGGACATTTATCTGCGAGACAATAGGTTTCTCTGACTGATGTAATTGGGGTTTCAGTAATTATTTATTTTGCTTAAGTCTTATATATTTCCACTGTTTATCAAATTTATATTGATTTTTTATAAAGGAAAATTTCAACAGACTTTATGTAACAACTCCATTGAGCGATGAGCGTTTTTTCAGGGAAGAGACTGATGGTAAAAGAAATCTATATAGAAATAAAAAAGTAGAGATAGATTAAATGGTCCGTATCATTTTTTCATAGCTGGTATCATTGCTGCAAATACATTGACGTCGACAGGTTGTTGCTTTTACCATGGAACCAGCTAACAAGAAAATCAAGCTGGAAGATAAAGATAATAATGCGATTGATGAATATAAAAACATAAGATCCCTCTTTTTCAGATTAAATACGATCTATACATTCCTCATATGTAGAAAACATGTTATTCCCACATTTAAAACGCTTACTGAACCAATATCTGCTGCTTTGAAGAGGCCAGTGACAGAATTGGATCTCGCAAAGATTGCCGTCCTGATGCCTCGAGGATGTGTGTTTAGGTACATTGATGAGAATCAAATACACACTGAAACCAAAGTATTTGATTGGAATAATGGCGGATATCAACAAAAGGAAAATGATATATTTCAACTAAAAGAGGTAGCTGACCAATTTTCGGATAGTAAATCAACTCAAGTACTTATTTTTGAGTTCATTGATGGTAATATGAAAAGATCATGGACTTCCGGTGATCCAAATTCGCAGGTAAAGTTACCAACATACTCTACAGAGGAAATGAAGAAGATGATCTCTAAAAGAGAGGATTTTTTCAGAATTAACCTAGACGCATTTATAGATAAGGCTTTGAAAGAAGGATTTGATCCATACAAACATTTAACTGCATTGGCTGAGAAAGTTTTACCCAAAGAAAAATCATATGAAGATCCAATTGAACAGATGATGAAAATCAAAGCTGAACAAAATAATGAGAACGTTTTGGATGAAGAGACAGGCCTAACTAGACCCAGTATTGATAATATGATCAAAAAATTAATGAAACTAGACTGGTATACAGATCAAATCAAAGAGCATTATACAATCCCAGAAAGAAGTGCAGCATATGGAGAGCTTGATTTTGAACTGTCACCCAATATATATTCAATTTTAGAACATGAGCGCTTTTATTCACATCAAGCTCATGCGATCAATGCCATCCATGCAGGTCAAAATGTCATAATTACAACGTCCACTTCATCGGGTAAATCTCTTATATATCAATTATCTGCGATAGATATATTATTGAAGGACCCTGAGGCCACATGTATGTATATTTTTCCCACGAAGGCTTTAGCACAAGATCAGAAAAGAGCATTTGAGGACCTTATTTCTAAAATCCCAGAATTACGTGAAATGCGTGTCGATACATACGATGGAGACACAGAACAACATGAGAGATCGGTTATTAGGAAAAACGCAAGAGTTATATTCACAAACCCCGATATGATACATGCAAGCATTCTACCGAATCATACTAATTGGAGACATTTCCTTTATAATCTAAAAATAGTGGTTGTCGATGAATTGCACGTTTACAGAGGTTTGTTTGGTTCCAATGTAGCATTGGTTATGAGACGATTGCTAAGACTAAGCAAATGTTTCTATGAAAATAAGTCCATACGGTTTATCTCCTGTTCTGCAACGTTACGGGAGCCTATTCAACACATGAAAAATATGTTTGGTATTGAAGACGTCAAGCTGGTTCATGAAGACGGATCCCCAAGAGGTACAAAACATTTGGTTGTATGGAATCCACCAGTATTATCTCAACATGAAAGGAAAAGAGAAAATTTTATCCGTGAAAGTGCAAAAAATCTGGTAGAGTTAATCCTTAGAAATATAAGAACGATAGCATTCTGTTTTGTGAGAAGAGTATGTGAATTACTAATGAAAGAGGTAAGAAATATACTTTCCGATATGGGGAGGGAAGATCTTTTGGTTGATGTTATGTCCTATAGAGGTGGTTACTCTGCTTCAGATAGACGTAAGATTGAACGTGAGATGTTCCATGGAAACTTAAAAGCGGTTATTTCAACCAATGCTTTGGAATTAGGTATTGACATTGGTGGTCTGGATGCGGTCCTCATGTGTGGATTTCCCTTATCAATGGCAAACTTCCATCAACAAAGTGGGAGGGCTGGGAGAAGAAATCAAGATTCTTTGACTTTAGTTGTTGCTAGTGATTCGCCAGTAGATCAACACTATGTTGCACATCCGGATATATTATTACATGGTGATGATCCTGAGTCATACCAAGATTTGGTTCTAGATTTCGATAATTTACTAGTACTCGAGGGACATGTTCAATGCGCTGCTTTTGAACTACCGATAGATATTGAACGAGATAAAGTTTTTTTTAAAGAAGAACACTTAATTAAAATTTGTCAAGAAAGGCTACAGTATAATAAAGAAGGTTATCATGCAAACAATAGGTTTTTACCTTGGCCACCAAAAGAAGTTTCTCTACGAGGAGTTGAAGAAGATAAATATGCGGTAATCGATATAACCAACGGTAGAAATATTGTAATCGAAGAAATTGAAGCATCTAGAACTAGTTTTACCTTATATGATGGGGGTATCTTTATTCATCAAGGTTATCCATACCTTGTGAAAGAGTTTGACACTGATGAGAGGTATGCCCTTGTTCAAAGAGTTGATGTCGATTGGGTTACAAATCAAAGAGATTTCACCGACGTCGATCCTCAGTTGATAGAAATGGTTAGATCGCTAGATGATAGTGATGTTCCTGTTTATTATGGTAAAATACGAACTACAATTATAGTCTTTGGATTTTTCAAAATTGATAAATATAAGAGAATTATTGATGCAGTAGAGACCAATAATCAGCCAATTGTTTTTTATTCGAAAGGGTTATGGATTGATATTCCAGCAAAGGCCTTAGAGATTTGTGAAGCTAAACAATTGAATGCTCCAGGTGCGATTCATGCAGCTCAACATGCAATCATGGGGTTATTCCCAAGATTTATAGTGTCAGGTGTCGATGAAATCCAGACTGAATGTAAAGCCCCGGAAAAGGAGTTTGCTGAACGACAAACGAAAAGAATACGACCAGCCAGACTTATTTTTTATGATTCAAAAGGGGGCGAATACGGTTCTGGATTGTCTACGAAAGCTTTTGAACATGTTGATGATATACTTGAGGCAACTTTAGAACGTATAGACGAGTGTACCTGTGAAGATGGATGTCCCGATTGTGTCGCCGCTACATATTGTAAGGAACGTAGTATGGTTCTTTCCAAGCCTGGGGCACAAGTATTACTGCGTTGCATTCTTGGGAAAGATGATTCGATGTATATTGACAAGATTAAAGATGGACCAGAGCCCAACTTACCCGATATTAAAGTGCAAACAATAGCCCCAGTAAGGGAACACGTTAAATTTTCGAAAGAGTTGAAAATTATTGACTCAAGAAATGTAGATACCAATTAAGCTATTACTTGCTCTATAAATGAGACGTTAGGTTGCAATTTATGTGAGATGTATAAACGTACAAAATAAATAAATATAATATTATTTATGTGGACAGCACATTAATCCGAACAAATTAAAAATATAGAACCCTGTCTATCAACTTTCTACTTACGCCATCAATGTATTGACTGCCCATTTAATACTCAATGTTCTTAAATCTGTATATGTTTGACCGACACCTACAAATAAGATTGGAATTCCTGTTGCATAAACCATATTTACCATTGTTCCTAACATTTCTCCTACTGTATCACATTTAGAAATTATGAAGAAATCTAGATTTCTTACTTTACCAAAGGCATTATTGAAGTTCTTTGCTTGTTGTACAGAATCTGTACCAACTAATGCTTCACCCACCATGATTATTTTGTCAGGCTGAGCTTGTTCTGCAAAAGATTTTAGAGGAGACATTAAAGTAGGATCATTATGTCTTCTACCGGCAGTATCCATTAGGACAATGTCAAAATCTTGATCATGGGCATATTTGATAGCTTGTTTCGCAATTTTTGTCACCAAATCTGAACCACCGTAGCCTGCTTCGAATAATTCAACATAATCATTCCCACTTTTACCTCTTCTGTTTTTTGAGCCACGAACGTGCGACTCATCCATTAATTGGGCTAGATTTTCAACATGAACTCTAAGTTGTTCAACCGCACCGGATCTAAATGTATCACAGGCAACAATTAAAACTTTAAAGTTATTTTGTAATAGCCAGAAAGCCAATTTAGAAAGATTTGTAGACTTACCAACGCCGTTCACACCTACAATAGAAAATACATACGGTTGTTTCTTACCTTCTGAATCTTTAACACTTGTCTTTTTCTGTATCTCATGTAGCAGGTCTACTGAAACACCTGGAGTTAAAATTTGAGTTAAAGCCTTTGTTAATGATTTACGGGCTGTTATTTCAACACTTGTCCAATTAGCAGTTTTGGTGCCAACCAAATCTTTACTCACTTGTTCAACTAAAAAAGTAGCTGCTTCTGGAGCGACATTCTTTGTGATCAATTTTTGCTTTAGTTTATCAAGTACTGATTTTAAATCACTAGCCGATATAGTTTTATTCCCAGTAAAGTTCCTTCTTAAGAACGATGTCAAGGAACCTAGGTAAGTTTGTTCGTTCTCGGTCTCATTAGAACTGTCCCCATCTGTAGCTGAAGATAAAAGATCGTCGATTTCCTTGATTAAAAATTCACCTTTTATTGTTCTATTTCCGAAAGCTTCCTTATTGAAAGCTGGATCTATAGTCCTCTCATTTCCTGACACATTATTAGAAGATTCAGAAAAGTCTAGTACTGAAGAATCTAAAGCAGTTGTTTCCTCCATTATACCATTACGTCCCCACTTTCTTCCCCCGCCGTTATTTAATGTTCTGTTCTTTGCTTGATTCTTTTTCTTGGGATTTATAGTTTTTGGAGAAGCTTCTTTCCCTGGGACTTCGTCAACGGGTGTAAAAGCAACGGATTTGATAGATTCTTCATATTTCGCTTTAAAGTACTGGTCGAATTTAGATATGCCATCATTTACTCCATCCAATATGTCTATGTGGTCTCTTGAATTTAGATTTTCTTGGATAGATTTATTAATTTCTAATGAGTTCCAAAGTTTGGTTGCCAAGTCTAGTGTTTTTTCAGCTTCTTTATCTAATTCAATAGTTTGTTCAGCATATGTTATAACGAAATATATTTCTGGTTGTTTTGTCTTATAAAACATTGAGCAAAACGAACGAGAATAGGCATTCGTCGTAGATAGCGTACTATCATTGGTAACGTTCAAGATGGTAAATTTACCGCCAGCAGTAGTAGTATCTCTCGTGGCAGGTGCTGTAATTAGCTTAGAGATGAATGCATTTATTTGATGTTCTGAGAACTTCTTGCCTTGACAATTATATTGATAAAGAATGATCCCTTGAAGTGTAAAAATAGCCAATTGTTCAAACATTAGTGATTATTTTGCTTGATCTTTTGTGCTCTAGTGCCTTCTTCCTCTTTCTAGGTTGCAACTGATACTATGTGTCTTGACCGTGTTATATATTTGACGTTGTTACCTTTATATTTCCAACAACTTTCAAATTTTCCAATTTACGACAAAAACGTCAAAAAAGTGATGATTTTCTCAGTTTGAATTGGAAGAAGAAGAAGAAGAAGAGGATAATAGGTAAAGATAAATGTGTAATTATTGTATAAAGTAGACTCGGTGTTAAACTTCTTATAAAAGAAGAGTGA
This sequence comes from Naumovozyma dairenensis CBS 421, assembly GCF_000227115.2. Lineage (NCBI taxonomy): Eukaryota > Fungi > Ascomycota > Saccharomycetes > Saccharomycetales > Saccharomycetaceae > Naumovozyma > Naumovozyma dairenensis. The sequence goes on from NC_016481.1 coordinate 919,846, forward strand.
TTTTTGGGAATATATTTTATATTCAATAAAGTATATCCCGATTTCAAGAGATTATCCATTTTTTTGATAGAAAGAAATGCAAAAACCGACTTTATCGTAAAAGAATGCCAATAATAAAAATCTATAAATAATATTAAAAATGCAAAATGTATCTAGCTAGCGAGGAAATCAATATTTAAGCCAGGTTCATAATCGTCACTATCCTCATCACTGACAGGAGCTATGATGGACTTCTTCTCTTTCGCAACATCATTCTCAGTATTTTTATGACCTATTCTAATAGCTTCTTCTTCAGGCGGTTCGTTATCGTCAGCATCATTAACTTGTATATTCAATTTCTTCGTTATGTGTTTCCTGTTTTCATTCGAAGATGATACAGTACTTTCAGAACCAAATGTCCGTGTTCTCTCCTCATATTTAGGTTCTTCAATGACAGTAAAATCATTTGGTAAATTAGCTTCCGTCTGACTTATAAAAATTGTCGGATATTCGATGACAGTCTTGTCTCTTAATATTTCTCCTATACATTTTTCAGATGCATCGATTTGTATCAAATTTTTGGAATCCATCACCATCGTGTTATTATAAGGAAACCATTTTATATAAAATTTCCAGTTATTTTCTTTTATGATAGCTGCCTTGTCAACATCGGGTGTATTACTACCTTTCTCTGGGGTTGGAATGCCAAATTCATTACAACATTTTTCAAATACGATATTACTCATTCCTCCCACAATAGAATCAGTTTCCTTAAATCTATGACTGACATATTTTACCACTGACTTCTCCTTGGAAAGATTATTGGAGGTATCTTCTTTACTTTGATCATTCTTTCCTACAGAACAGATTATCCATTCTATCGACCATACGAATACATCCAGAGGTTTATCCCATTTACTTCTATTCTGTACAGAACGTTGCATACCCCTTGGTAGCAAAAGGCAATTAACGCCTCTCCTAACTACTCTATTACTTTCTGAAACTGGTCCATTATTAAACCTCGCTCTCTTATTTGTATTATTATTATTGAAACTTTGTAAGGTTCTTTTATTTTTGGTTTTCCCATCGACTTTCTGTAGCTCTACCACTCTTTTAAGGTTTGTCAAATAATTGAAATCCCTCTGAACCAATACATTGCTCTCATGATTTTCATCATCAGCTTCTTTCAATGTATCATGGGGAATATAAACAGTGGGATCGTGAGCGATTCCTGAACAGTTATCATCTTTCTTGTGGGCTTGAGAACATTTTAAGGAACAGGTTTTTTTCAAACATTTAGGACATTTATACTTGAATTCAATCTCATGACATATTTCACATTTGCTAGACATGGTTATTATCTTTCTAGGCCCTAATCTTCATTTATTTTGCTGTTCCTAAAATAGATGCTTTTGTAAGTGGAAAGCTGTCTCTCATCTCACATTTTTATCTTTTAATAATAAAAATTTCATTTTCCGGAAAAGGAAGGATAATAAGGAAAAGAAGAATACAAAGAAAAGATTTATGAAATGATCCACAACTGAACTGGTTGGAAATGAGACATGTATTTCAACTGTGAGATGTAACCGCTTAGAAATACCCAAAGTTCACGAAAGTTATATGATTTTTTTTATTGAATGTCAGATAAACATTATGTACATAAGTAAAAATATAAAGTGGGTTTAAAAAAATGTGAGGTATATAAGAAAAGTTTGAAATAAAACAAAAAGAAAATGAATTTAACGAATGCATTCACCAATACTTTCGTTAGATGCAAAATAAGGTTGATTGGAAGGAAAGAGACCCTCCCTCCCCCATAAAATGGTAAGTTCGTGTCAAAAGTCATTATAGTGTCTATAACATGGTTCATTTTAGCAAATGTTTATTCTCTTCTAATGAATGGATTTAGGGCACGAACAGATAGACATGGTAAAGCCATACCAATTTCTGCTCTTAATAGTATTGGGATCTTTTGCAACTCATGGATTTCTTGGATGCAATTATCTCCTTCCCTTCTTGTGATTGTACTTGAAATAAACTTATCTAACGGATCAGTAGCCTTTTCATTCTCAGGAAGTCTTAGTCTTGGAACATCTAAGTTTAGATTAGAAAGTTCTTTACTTAAACTATCACTTATGAAATCTTCACTATTAGAATTTATTTCCATTGCTGCAATTTCTGCCGTTGTTGACCTGAACTTATTCTTGATGGAATTTCTATAAGATTTTGGATTCTTTTCATCAGCTGGGACGAATGTGGCACTATCCACACCAGGCTGCCAATGTAATTCTAACACTCTACTGACACCATCGAATTCAGCTTTAAGCAATGGTAATTGATCACCATGAACTCTTTTTTCTACACCAAACTCTGGAATGAAAACATCGAATGAGGATTCGTAGACTTGTAACACAGTAGCCATAGTTAGTAATTGTCCAGTCGCATTACCCATATCATTAATTGTTTTACAAAGTAACAAATGAATGGCTTGTTCTTGAGATTGATATGCACAATCCTTCTTAAAATTACAATATTCAGAAGTAATCTTTAATGCATCAATATCTTCAGTATATGGAACACCTCTGATGGCAGACCTTAGTTGCCTATGTACCACATGGTCCGCATATCTTCTTAACGGAGATGTGAAATGTGTATAAATTGGTAGGTTTAATGAATAATGACTATATTGATCAGGATCAACTTTACCAGCAACAAAATATTTGGCTCTTGACATTGTCTTAAAAAGCAAGATTTCAACACCAACCCTAACATCAGAATCTTCGATCTTCAAAATGGATTGTATTATCGTAGCAATTGAGGTAATATCAATGTCTAAACCAAACTTTTGAATCTTGTTCTTAAATAATGACATCTTTGTGATCACTGGTTGAGCTTCTCTTCTTAAGAATGATGAATCGCCTAATTTGGTATATATTTTTTCCGCTATTGTAGAATTAACCTTATGTTGGATCTCATTTATTACTACATATCCTAAAGTTCTGTCTAGTATATTCAAATCGACGTTAACCTTCTCGTCATCAATACTCTCAAACAAGGATAAGGTTGGCATTAGTTTCGCTTCCGGATACTCTATTCTTGTAGCATAAAAGGATGTAGCAATTTTTTCAACGATCGATAGATATGGATCAACATCATCAGATGCCAAATTATCATCTATTTCTTTTGCAGTCATAAACCTTGATGGTAAAATGATAGATTCACAAACAGTTGTAGATCTAATTTCTAAAGTTTCTGCGTTTAAAGTATATATGACAGATAAAGTAGCCGATTTCTTATCCTTTTTCAAGCTTAGGGATTCATTAAGTGCCTTTGGTAATAAGTTAACAACCTTTTGTGGCATGAACACACCGGATGATCTCTTCCTTGCTCTTCTGTCCAAGGAAGAATTCTCCTCGATGTGTGCTGTGGCATCGACAACATGACAACCTAATTCAAATGTTCCATCATTGTTATTTTTAACATGTAAAGCAAATTCAGAAAGTGAATCATTTTCAGCAATAGCTAAGATGCTATATTCAGATGGATCTGTGAAATCAGTTCTCACAGCCAATTCATTTTCAGGAATTGGTAAAGCTTGAAACATTGCCTTTTCCTTTGTTGGATCTTTATTGTCTAAATACTCATTAGATAAGAAATTGTTATCTCTCAAGATAGAATCAATTTCAGTATTTGGATCATTAATTTCACCCAATTCTGAAACTAAGATACCGAATGGATGTAAAGAAGTTATTGGCCAACGTTTAATAGATGCAACGAATAATTTATCAGAGTACTTGTCAGCATTTTCAACAAAATCTTTTGGTGCTAATTCAGTAGGAATGGCGATTAGTGGAACTTTTTTATCAGTAGGCTTAAACCATGCAATCTTTGGAGCTTTAGGTGGTTTATCATCACTATGGTTTTGTTGAGATGGTCTTAGTAAACCTAATGTACCACTGAATAGTTGACCTGGAATACGATCCAAGACTGCAACAACATGACCAGCATATAACGGTTTATATTTATCGTTAATTTCTTCTTCTTCGACTAGTAATAATGATTGACCCTCCACTTCAACATCGTCATTCTTCTTTTGGGTTGGACGTTGCTTCAATGAACCCTTTCTCTTAAGACTAGATTTGGTTGGTGATTTATCATTATCCATACCTCTTGATCTATTTGGAGTAGAAAGTATGTTATCTTCATTAGATGTTGAAGAAGAATTGAAATTAGAAGCCAAAAAATTACTGCTCAAAGCATTAGCAGAAGCATCGTTATGATAATCATCGTTGCCATTCAATGGTATAATATCCTGTTGTAAAGAAGCGTCTTTTCTTCTCTTTTTTTCCTCTTTTTCCTTTTTAGAATCCCAAACATCATCGACTACTAACAATTCTACAGCGACTAAATCACCTTCTAAGGCTCTATTACGATCTTTGGAACCACAAATATAGATATCTGCATCTAATGCACCATCTGTGGAGACCCATGCGTCAGATCTGTTTTTCTTGTTAACTCGTAAGATACCTGCTACCAACTTCCCTTCTTGAATTAATCCTGGGATATTTGCTTGTGGTAAATATGGAGCGAACAAAGATTTACGTGTGCTTTGGTTTTGATTACCACCACTGTTAGATGAGAAACTTTGGACTGAAGCGTTTGATCCGCGAGGATGATGACCTTGGAAGAAAGCAGGGGGCTCTAAGTTATTGGATGAATTATAATCTCTTGAGTTTGTTTGTCTATGACGAAATGGCGATTGTTGTTGTTGCTGTTGAATTTGGGATTGAGTTTGAGATTGATTTCTCCAATTGGAGTTGATACCAGGGGAGGAAAACTCGTTGTTTCTTGTTTTAGAGCGACGATGTGTGGAAGATGTTGGTGTAAAATCATCATCTTGATTATTATTATTATAACTAGTTGGTGTAGGTGGAAATTTAAAAGTCGGTGGTGATAAGTTTGAGTTTGATCGGCGGTGACTTTGACCAGATCCTTGCTGTTGTTGTTGTTGTTGTTGTTGCAATTGAACTGGTGCAGGTGGGAACTTGAATGAAGATTGTTCTATAGGAAGTTCTTCTGGTGAAGCGCTTTCATCTTTAGATTTTGGATTAAATTCATTACCATTAAAAGATGATGATCCTCCTCTTTTCGCTTGTTCTTCTGCAGCTGCCCTTTTAGCTTCATTCAAAACTAACGAATGTCTTCTGGAATGACCATATACACTTGATTGAGAGCCAGTTTTCCTGTGTGTGTTTACACCCAAGTTATTAGGATTGTTATTGTTATCATATGAGTTTTGGTAATAACCAGAGTTATCTCTAGAATGTGATCTACTTCTATTACCAGCAGACATGTTTGGCGTATTATAGTGGGATGGAGGTATAAATCCTTGATTCTTATTGTTATTATTGGTATTGTTATTAGTAGCAATGAATTGGCCAGTTTGTTGGGCCAATTGTTGTTGTTGTGCAAGTAATTGTTGTTGTTGGGCTTGAACTGCCTCCAATTGCTTTTGTAAAGTCAGTTGTTCAATCATCAAATTTGTTAATTCACTTTGAGATCTTCTATGTGCAACGTGTATTTGCTTTGGTACATTTTTACCTCCACCTGTTGTCTTCACATAGACATTTTCTTGGTAATTATTATTGTTACTATTTTTAGACATTATAATTTCCAAAGAATTTCTTCTTCTTGATGGTAGATACCTTTCGATACTTGATGGATTCCAAAATAGTCGTTATGGTAAATAATAGTAAGCAAAGAAAAGAAAGGCTTGGTATTCTAACTGTAATGTAGGTAAATTTGCAATGGACGAAAAATTCGTAATATAATGTTTTCCAGGATCTATTTGATAATTTTTTTTCTTTCCCTTTTTGTTTGAAGTCGGAAGGAAAAAAATACGATCTGAAAATGTGCGTGAACGTCAGTGTATGCGTTAGGGAGTATAAATCCACAGGGTTTAACCAAAGACTAACGTGTAATAAAAAGAGAAGAAGATCAAACTATGAACGTCACAGATCTTCTTAATATTCTAATTGTATTGTGAATGTATCTCTTTAAAAATATCAGAAGAGTAATACCGCTGTTTGGGTAATGAATGAACGGAGATATATCAGATTTTACGTAATCCTTGAGTTTATAAAAAAGAAAGATCAACTGAAAGGAGGATCTGTAGGTTCAGTAGAAGAGTGAAAGTATACTATTCTCTTTAGCTTTTCTGAAATGAATGAAGAAAAATCTAAAATGTTTGTATTAATCAGATCTTCTTAGTTTCCTAGAACAAATTTCTTTTTATTTTTATACTTTCTTGGGGAAGTCTAGTGACGCTGATGATGAAAAATATTTAACAGTTGTGGTCTCTTTAGAGATAATACAGATATTTTCTTTATATATATACATATATATGTATGTTTTTGCTAGATATGAACTTAATAAGGATATGTATCTAGTTTGCCACCAATTAAGTAAATAATATCCCTAATCAGGCATCGTCACATTATATAAAATTTTGAAATTATATAGTATGTGCATGAACAGCTTCTTGCCCCCCTTCTTCTTCTTCATCTTCCGCGCTTAAGGACCCTGCAGCCACACACCACAAAGAAAACAAACAACTATATATATATATGAATCCTTGTCTGACGTTTTTTATCATGAATTGTCATAAATTATTATTGTTATATCTATATATATATATATTAAACGTATCATCATATTTATTTATAAGTAAGCAGTTCAAAGCTTGAATCTTCATTTCTCAAAGTCGTTGTGGGTGTCGTTGTCTGGCTTCAATTTGTATAATGCATTTAAAAATGCAACGATTAATCTATCAGCTACACCAGCTGTTTGAACACTTCCTGCCACCCCATATAGAGAGCTAGTACCATCTGGAGATGGTTTACTATTAACTTCCAATTTCATAGTATTGACCTCTTCAGATAGTAATTGACATAAGGAGTCAATGGAATTCACCGTTAATCTTGTTACTGCCAAATGTAAAGCTGGTGGGTTTTGTAAACTATTTAAATGCCAACCTTTCTTGGTTAGTCTATCAGATAATTCATAAATATCAATAACTTTGGAACTAAATGAAAGAACAGAAAATTTTGGGTCTCCTAATATTTCTAAATCAGGTAATTTCTCGTCAATATATCTTTTCAATTTTCTTGTTGCTGTAACGATAGATCTACAAGATTCAATATAACCATTTTCACCAATATTGATCATAGTGGCCCAACATCCAACAACTAAGGCACCCGGTCTTGACCCAGCAAGAGTAGGTGAACCGTATAATCCACCAGTCCATTCTGAATTGATATAATATTGATGCATTCTTAAATCTTCATTACGATACATAATCACTGAAGAACCCTTTGGTGCAAACCCATATTTATGTGTATCGCATGATATGGAGGTAACGCCAGGTACTCTAAAATCAGATAATGGTAATTGTCCATCTTCATTAAAACCCGCTTTTTCCATAAATGCAACAATAAAGGAACCAAGACAACAATCAACATGTAATGGTATATTATTAAGAAGAGCTAATTTACCCAATCCTTCAATATCGTCAGCAATCCCATGAGGGAAATTTGGAACAGAACCGACCAACAACACAGTGTTTTTATTGATGAACTTTTCAACTTTTTTCAAATCAACTTTAAACGTAACAGGATCCAATTCAACATGATGTAATTTAATACCAAAATAATAAGCAGCTTTATCAAACCCAGCATGGGCAGTCTTTGGTATAATCATTTCAGGTTCAGTAATCCCCTTATGTTCATACCCATACATCTTGGCACTTAAACAAGCCAATAGTAACGATTCAGTCCCACCAGACGTAGTTGTCCCACAACTTGTTTCTTCAGGACCATGAAATAATTTAAGAATCATAGAAACCACTTCAGCTTCCATCTTACGTACTGCGGGGAACACATCAGGATGTAGTTGATTTGCTACACAATATTTTTCAAATGCCACACTTTGTAAATGGATCAAATCAGAACCACCATGATATACTGCCCCTGATACTTTACCTTGTTCCCATTCAGTATGAGTTAGAACTTCATTTAATAAATCTAGTTGAGATATGACGGAATCTTGAGTGAGTCCCAAGGATGGTAATTGTGGGAATTGTGATATTGTTGAATCATTTTTGATTAAACTTTCTTCAATGGAAGATGTGACTTTTAAAACTTGTTTATCAACTTTTGATTTTAAGAATGGTGAGTTTAATAATTTTTTAAAAAGGAACTTGCAATTGCTTTTATATGTTCTTCTTAGAGAACCGATGACTCCGTATACTCTAACGTGGAACCATATTGTGGAAAGTATCTTGAGAAGAAACATAATGAAGAGGTAGTCTTTAACTAATGAATACCATGGAGTTCTCTTCACGTACCTTTGGATACAATCAATTAGACAGTATGCCAATACCTTTAAATCAATTGTAGCTGGGTTTTTGGACATTAGGTACAATGGCGGACATGATTCAATGATTGGATCAATTACTTTCCCTTGTAACCATTGGAGATTGAGGAGTTGCCGTGAAGTTCCGGTAGCAGCAGCAGCAGTGGTAGTAGCAGACGTACCAATAAAAGCAGAATTATCAAGTTGAACGTCCATTATAATTATTTGTGTATATCGCTCAGTATCGGATGTACTCTATAATTTCTTCTTAACCACTAAGGAAAACTTCTCAGTTTGGTGTTGAATCTTTGGAAGTTAAAGCTACCTTTAGTAATATAATTTTCACTGAACCAGTATTTAACGGTTATAATAATTTTAGTGGTTAAGATATTTTTCAATTTCCTAATTAAAATAAGCTTTATTTACTTTTCACAGGGGGGAAGGACTTTTGCTGCGGTCATTTCTCAGAGTCCGCCAATGGGGGAGTGGTGGAGTACCGTAAATTATGTAAGGGATTACACGATGCTAAAAAAACAGACGTCAAAACTATGTGGGAAAGAGAAAGATATTATAAAAACGAACTTTTAGTGAGATTTATAGGACAATAAAACATTCATAGAAATGTAGTAATTGGGCATGGGTATATGGTATCTGTCGTTGTTATTATGATTATTATAATGAAGCGTAGGTAGGTAGGAAGAAAGATTATAAACTATAAACACGGAGGCGTAACGTTAATATTCTGAATCTCTTATCTTGTGTAATTTGGAGTATTTGATCGCGTGGATCTATATCTCCCATTATTGCTCGATTCTCTGGTAGACTTCTTGGTATTCTTTTTCGTAGTCAAATCTACAGGATACTTGTTATTCAAACTTTCAACCAAACTTTTCAAGAATATGGTCTTTCTCTTCCATGAATCTAATTCCATTTTCAAAATTCTTTCACGATCACTTAACAATTCAAGATCAACCTTCAAACTAATAGGATCCTTTTCCCTCTTTTGAACATTTTTCAAATCATCTTTCAATTTCTCTAAAGAATGGCCCATATCAGCTGCTAAAGTTGATTTCAATTGATACTGACTTCTCAACTCATCATTCAATTGATTCTTCTTCTCATTCTCCATTTGCAATTCATTCAACTTAATGTTCTTAAAAGTCCTATCCCTCTCCAATTCTTGCAATTTCCCCCCCACATCTTGCGTAGAAACCAGTTCTAACTCCTTCGCCTTAAGCGCTTCAAATTGATCTTTCGTTTTCAAAAAATCGAAAATAACCTTATTCTTCCTCTTATCAGATTCAATCTCCTCCTTTTCATTCTTATCCTTTAACAATTTAAAAGTACGACCAATATCAAATTTAATTGAATCAATTTTATTCTGTCTTTCACTTTCATTTATTCGTTCATCGTATAACAATCGTTCATTCACGGAATGTTCATTTTGTAAATCATGATATCTTTTCAATGCCATTTGCATCAGTGCCGTCTGATATTGTGATATTGTCATCGTTACGTTGTGTTCATTCCCGTTTGGATTGGTTGCATTGGGTGTCCGCGTGTGGGCTAAGTATGATAAATGAGGAGTTAGATATTCTTGTTCCGTTCCTATGGGGAGGTGGGATAATTTGGGTATCGTTTCTGGTGAATTCGATTCGTTATTGAATATGTTCTGTACGAAAGTTTTGATTGGTGCATTCTGTTGAGCGGTGGTATTTGATGATGATGACGATGATGACGATGATGATGATGATCTTGTTTTTAAGAAGTGATCTAATGATTTTATCATGTTTGAGTATTGTAAGTCATCATTGTTGTAGTGCTCTTCTTGTCCTTCTTCCTGTGGATTAGTTTGTGAGAGAATATAATGATCTGGTGAGTCATTAACTAATAACTTAATGATTGGGATGAAATGGTTTTGTTCATGTAATAAATACCTTTGTGGAGAGCGAATGTTTTGAATGGCTGATAAATGTGGATCTAACATGGGATCGAAACTGATTATCAAGTTTATTTTATAATTTGACAATAATGATGGATCATTTTTCAAATGGGTAGTTGTAGTTAAGAATATCCAATTTTTATCCCTGGTCACGTTTCCATGTTCATGTTCCAATTTTCTTTTCCTTGAATTTCTTTTCATGGAATAATCATAATCATCCCTTGCGTATGTTGATGTCGATGTAGAAGAAGAAGGTGTTGGATGATGATTATTATGATGACCGCTATTTTTCAAGATTCCAAATGTGGCAGGATTTATCGAGGATGCAATTGGGTTTACTATGGAGGAAGATGAAGTTGTTGATGATGAGGAGGAGGCTGAAGAATATGGAGTCATTGAATTTTCTCTTGAATTGTTTCTAGTATTTTTACTTAGTTTATTCACATTGTTTTTCTTTAGTTTTTTACCATTAGTTGTGGTAGTTGACTTCGATCTAGTGGTTGAGGAATCATATTCTTGTTTTTGTGTCTGTTTCTGTTGTAGTTGCAGATTCTCTGGTTCCTCTTCTATGGGATAGATGTGCTCTTCATCGTATAATGAAGTTCCAGAGAATCTTTTCAATTTAAAATTTTGACCCAATAATAAACCTTCGACGATATCTAATTCTTTAATATTGTGAGAAGTCAATAATATTTGTAAATTAGGATAATTTTGCAAGATGAATAATAGATTTTGTAATTTTTGGAATTTATCACTTGTACTAATCAATGATTCATTTGGTTCCATTCTTAAATATTGTCTTGGCATATAATGGTCCACTAAGAGAGAGGGATGATTTATGACAGCTTTTATATTTGAATTCAATAGGTATGTCATTTGTCTAGTGGAGAAGGCGTTTGATGTATTGGATTTAAGTATTTGAGGTTTAGTAGCGGCAGAAGAAGAAGAAGACGATATTTTATCCAATTCTAATTTAAAGGATTCTGAATGCAATGAGATTAATATTTCTATTAGATCCCTTTGGAAAGTGGTTAGACCAACAGGTAGATAAAATATTTTGGTATCTAATTTTGTGGGCGATTGTTTATTCATAATGGAGGAAGGAAGTTTGTATATGTCTCTGCATGCAGGTTGATTAATAAATCGGGAACAGTGAGCTTGGAATATAGTAGTATATCTAGAGGTTTACAAATGAATAAATGAATGAATAAATGAATAAATGAATGAATGAAAGCATGCACCAACAGCAATATACAATATATTCAATAGCAACAAGAATGATTCATGCATGTACAAGTAAAGATTATATAACTTGCATTAATCTAACCGTCAAAATAGTTTCTTGTAGTCTGTTTCTCCGTCGCTGGCACGAAAATTTGTTCGAGCTGTTTTTTCCCGTTCGGAATTACTCTAGTATGTGAAAGCAAAGGAAAGGAAAGGAAAGGTTGGTCTATGTATGATATTTGGGTACAAGAAGGACATGGATGAAGGGATACAGGAAGGGGCAAGAGAAGGAGCCGGTTAAGAAAGTATCAAGAAGATAAGGGGAACAATCAAACAAACTCAGACCAACCACGAATGAACAAACTAAAAGTCAGTACTGCCAGCTCCCGGTTCCGTCCGGCCACATGGTTAAAGAAATCAGGCTATGCCCCACATGTTTATCTCTTTAGGAATCTAGAACAGGGCCAAGTACTCTACAGTCAATTACCACAGGTCACTAATCATATGATTGAGAAGACATTCAAGAAGAAAGTGGATAGTTGGATGTATAAGAAACCCTCCACGAGGAGAGATCTTTGGAAATGTATGTGTGTAGTGAATATGAAAGATTACGATGATGGTGTATTGTTATTTCAAAATTTACAAAGGTTGAGGTTTTTAAGAGATTTTGCGCAGTTAGATAAAGCTAATGAGTTTAGAAAGAAAGATTCAAATGGTCATGTTTGGTATAGTGGGAAATTTAGACCTACTTTCGCTCAAGAAGCTGTGGCGGATTTAAGGGAATCCTTAATTAAAATGCAAAAACATGATAAAATTGAACAAGAAAAAGATACAAATGAGATTGATATATATTGGGAAGACCCGTGGAGAATGGGGGATCTAGATAAATATTGGACCCCCGTTTTGTCAAATGTGAATCACAAACTTATAAATAATTCCGGCAACACGGCGAGAGAGGAAAGTGTAATTTTGAAAGAAATAAGTACTCAAACATTGAATGAATTATCAATATCATCATCCTCATCATCTAAAGTTCCATTTTCGCCAGTTTTATGAAGGTCATGTAAATATAAAAAAAAAACGAACTTATGATTGATATAATTAATGGAAATCTCTTTTAATTGTATACGCATGTATATATAAATATATCAAAGTATATCTATATTACTATTAAGAAGAAGAAAAAAACGTATACATATATATTCACTCACACTATCTATTAAAACCTTCATTATTCAAAGGGTAGCTTTTCAAATCGTTTCATTTAGTATCTTATTCAAATTTTGAATCTTAGTTGAAAGACTCAAATCTACAGTCTTATCATCAATCTCCACAATCAATCCTCCCAAAATATCTGGTCTAACCAAATTATTCAACTTCAAAACCTGTCCCTCCTTAACGATAGACTTTGATTGCAAAATACCATTATGTAACCTTTTCATAACTTTATCATCCAATTGTTTCGAACTAATGATATTCCCTTGCACAATTCCCTGTTGTGCATCATTCAATTTATTATATTGTTCACAAATGACACTCAACAGATTCAACCTATTATTATCAGCCAAAACTTTCAAAAAATTATCAACATCCTTATTTGATTTCCCATTGATACCCTTCAATAATGAATTAACGATGGATACACGGTCATCAGGTGACAAAGCTGGATTCTCAAGGATACTCTTCAAAGAGGAATCCTTATGGATCAAATTTTGTATGGAGTTCAAAGATGAAGCAGTGGAATCAATAGTAGAGTCCATATAAGCTGCCTTAAATAGAGCAGTAGCATAGGTTCCTTCTAATCCAAACAATTGAATTGGTGGGACAAACGTTTTCGATTGTTGTTGGTATTTGATCGGAGTAGTCCATAGGGAACGCGCTAGCAATGTAGTGGCAGATTTGGATGTTAATAATCTTCTATTCATTGACATCATCATCATCATCATTATCGTTATAATTTTCGTGGATAGTTTGTTGTATTATATAATATCGTTTGTCAATTGGAAAGAAGGAAAAAAATGAGGTGGAATCTATGAATATATGATTTTACTTGTTGGAAATGGTAATAATGAATATATGATAAAATACGGGTTATTCACTTGCAATATATTCTGTAGCCTATATTATTATTCTTTTACAGCACAGAATGGCAAACATCTACAAGAATAGTACTTCTTCCCTTACCCTTATGTCTTCAGTATATAGACGAGTATATGTTTCTGTGTGGAATTCTGGTTTGTCATTGGAGGAGGAATAAAGGGAAAATAAAAATATCAGGTCACCTGACCTGGAGGTATCTGGAAGAATAGAAGTTCAAAAGTGGATTTCTAGAAACATGTATCCGTTTAAGTATCCACGGATAATTTCCGAATTTTTTTCAGATTTTTTTTTTTTGAAAAATTTGAAAAATTTGGAAAATTCGATGAGGTTACATAATTGAATGATAAAGTATAGCTATGTACAAGACTAGCGAAGAGAACAACTATATTGAAGAAAGGGTGATAAAACCAACCAAGTAAGAGTAAGCATAATCACACACTTCTATCCTCCCTTCGACTGAATATTATGACTAAAAAACAAGTACTATTGGCGGACAAGATTGCCAGCAAAATCAATAGACCAAAGATTCAGGATTTCGATATAGAAGATGAAGAGCACTTCACCACGTCAAAAAGCAAAGATGTTTTCCAACATAAATCCGATGATGGGTCCTCAAATTCAGATTCAGATATAGATAACGAGGGTGAAGATGAATTGGAAAAGGCTCATTATTTGGAGGTTGGAAAATCAAAATTGAGGGCTGATACTCTTGAATTGAATGATACTAAATATCACGGTGCTGTTGGTTCAAGAAAGGATCTTTTCAATAACGAGGAGCCTTCAAGAGATGAACTTTCAGAACAAGATGATGAAGAAAATAGCAGTGATGCGTTATCTTTCAAGACGGATTCTGAAGATGAAATAATGGATGTAAATGACAACGGAAATGATTCCGAATCTAGTAACAATGAAGAGGAAGAAGAGCGTGAGGATAACGACGAAGAACTGCAAAGACTTCGTCTTGCTAAATTGATCAAACAAGAGACAAAACAATCAATGAATAAATTATCTCAATCCATTCAACGTGACGCTTCTAAAGGTTATTCCATCACCAAACAAAATAAATTGTTTGATAATATTATAGATTTAAGAATTAAATTACAAAAAGCTGTAACAAATGCAAACAAATTACCTATAACAAAGGAATCATGGGAGCAATATGAACAAGATAATAATAAATCAAATTCATTATTGACAGAAAATTCAAACTTATTAACCAAAGTTTTATCACAATTAATAGATTTTAGAAAAGACATTCAAAAATTTGATAACATAAATCAAAACAATGGTGAAGAACATGAGGAAATGAAAGCCACCGACAAGAAGAGAACATTCAAATCACTAACAAACGAAACAAACCAGTTAGATTCAAACTTACAAAAATATAGGAAAGTCGTCTTACATAAATGGTCTAAGAAGATCGATGCAACATCGGGTAATTCCGCATTATCATCTAATAAGTTTAAATCCATAAATCAACCAACTGATATTCAAGTGGAAAATCAATTATCTGATTTGACAAGATTAAGGAAACGAACTTTATTAAATAGAAGAAATGTCATCCCATTAGGTTTTCAATCTGACTTGAAAGCAAACAGATTGCAATATTTTAATGAAATGACAAATCAAGAAGGTAACAACGATAAAGAAGAAGAGGATGAGAATTTAGATATCCCAAAGAATTATGACCCAAGAAGGAAAGATAATAATGCCATTGATACTACTGAAAATCCATACATTTTCGATGATGAAGATTTCTACCGTGTATTATTGAACGATATGGTTGATAAGAAAATTGCAAACGTTCAAAATAACAACGGTTCTGCAAATAATAATAGTGCCAATGTTGCAGTGACGTTGACTTCTCGTTCCAATAATAAATTAAAGAAAAACATTGATACTAAGGCATCTAAGGGTAGGAAATTAAACTATTCCATTCAAGAATCGATCGCTAATTATGAAACTCCAATAAATAATGGTAATTATAAGTGGAATGATGATCAAATTGACGAATTCTTTGCAGGTTTATTGGGTCAAAGAATTAATTTCAACGAAGATGATGAAGAAGAAGAAGAGAATAATAATGATGAAGAACAACAGGAAGATGTTGAAGCCATCAAGAATGACGACATTCAAATTTTCGGTTGAACGCGATAGAACTACTAATAATACTATACAAAAGCGTGCCCTCTATTTGTATTTAGTGTGTTTTATAGAAAGAAAAAAAAGCTTATGCATTGTTAATATACTAACTATAATCCTACATGTACCTACATATGAATAAATAATTTATTTCTTCTTCGCTTTAAAAAAGCCATCGATTGCTCCTTTCCCTTTCGCGACTTTTTTCTTAACTATTGTAGTTTTCTTTTTAACTATTTTCCCTTTAGTAGTTGTCCCATTGTTTAGGCCGACAGTTGTAACAGATTTTAAAAGTATTTCCTTTTCTCTAGAAGTAACTCTTCTTTCTTCCTTATATTTTATGTATGAAGCATGTGCATCTTTAATGGAAAGTTGAACAGTACTATTTTCATCTGGATGGAATTGTATCAAATCATCATAAACCCTTTTCGGTATCAAAGAAATCAATAAATTACATGATAATACAGTTTTCATACTTTCTTTTATATCTTCTCTATAATCATAAGGAATCGGTATACTTTTCGGGAAATTATCGTTTATCTTTTCCACTTTACGAACTAGAAATTCTGTAATCTTCACTGGATTAATTTTGTAATATGTATCACCAGCTTCTTGAATACAATCACAAATTTTATTTAATGCATTTTCTAAAACATTTAACGATATTTTACTCCAATTCTTATCATGGGAATCGACCAAAGTATCATGGAAGTCCCTCAATGTTAAAAACCTATCACTTGTTATACTCTCCATGTTGTTTTCATTATCATTAGATGGTAATGCTTTTACGTAATCATTTTCATTTTCAACAACTTCAGTCTTCCTATAGAGAAATCCAATTAAATTATAGGTAATATCATATTTTGTTGAAAATTGAAAATAACTTGATTCCATAATGTAACCTTGCGATCTATCATTTTCATCAATTAAGAATGTAGACTTAATAGGTGAATCATCATTAGTATAGTGATATTTCCCATTAGCTAGATCAAATTGATGAGTATATTTAGAACCTTTACTGAAACTATGTGATATTAATTGGAATGTTTCATTCGTGGTTATGTTTTGAATTATGGGGATTCGTGATTTTGTTGGATTGTTTGTTGGATGCGGTAATGTGAATATTTCAATATCTTTTTCAGTTTCTGCGTCATTCAATTGTGTTATGGATTTCGGTAAAATTACAATATGTTTTGGTTCTAATTTTTCAACTGTCATTTTCTTTTGCTTTAATGTTGGTAATTAATGTGCGAGGTAATATTTTCTGGCGAATTCTGTAGATAGATATCATCTCCATACGATTAGTCCATCATCCTCTGTAGATGCCTATAACTTAACAATTACATATTTAATTGTATTTGAGATTTCTCTCGACCAGTTTTTGCGACGCGAAACTTGATGATTTTTCAGCCTTTACGCGTCTTGGTTTCCCTGGTTTATTTACATAAACGTTGCCTTTAACAATGTGTTATATTGAATAAAGCAAATGTGTTTGTCATATTCAGTTTAGTTTAACACGAAGGACGCAGTTATGCATCAGCGTTCACGTGTTTAATACCTTACATAAAGATTCCACATATATATGATAATTACAATTCATATTGGAGTTGTTTGATGGTATTTTGAATAATACAATAAATTGCAGAGTAGAAATGATATCGTTAATCATAATGTTATATAACCTACATATACTCACATAAGTATACAGGAAAGATATGTCTAGCATATATAGGAATTTAGGAAATCATGTTTGTGATGAGGTTTGAAAAACAAATAAGACAAAAATAAATGATAATTATGGATCTAGAAATGGTATAATATGATAGAAAATGAAGAATTTTTTATTATGTATGAGGAGGAAATGCTAAGTTTTCTCTATGAGCTGCATATTCACTATCAGCATAACCTAGTACATCTTCAATTTGATCACTTTGTAAACCTTTAATCTTGCTTAATTCGATACTTGTATAATTACATCTAGCTCTACCAACAGTTACTAGAGGAACAGATGGATCTAATTCCCCATTTTCTAATTTTTTACCTAATTTCAAATCAACACATTCTAGTTCATGGAAAGTTCCTTCTATATCAATGATTCCGACAGGTAATAATCCAGCTTTATTTTTACGTGTCAAAGCATTATATGCACCTTGATCAATAATGATAGAACCTCTTGTGACAAGACCGTGCAGTATCCAAAATTCTCTGTTTTTCAAATGATGTAAATTATCATTAGCAATGAATTTAGTATGCAATGGGACATTTAAAGAATTTAGTTTCGTCAATTCCTTTTCTTGAAGAGCAGCTAAATCTATGTTAGTGGTACCAAATTTCAATTTCCTACTATCTCCATCCAAATCTAAAGTTTGCATATATTCAACAATTTTCAATATATTAGCAGGAACGTCACTCTTCATAATAATTGTATGTACCCCGGCATTGGTAGCCAGATCCGCTGCTATCAATTTGGTTTCCATACCACCAGTGCCGACATCTGAACCAGCGCCATTTGTCGTAGTAACACCTGGTAATCCCTTTGTTAAATCTGGTACAACCAATATAGGTTTAGCATCTGGATTTGTTCTTGGATTATCGGTATACAGACAATCCACATCAGTTAACAAGAACAAATAATCTGCGCCGACCAATGCGGAAGTAATTGCTGACAAAGTATCATTANCTCCAAATTTAATCTCACTAATAGACAACGTATCATTTTCATTAACGATTGGTACAACCCCCATTTTCAACAATTCATTAATAGTATTCTGAGCATTCTTATATTGAGTCCAATCAACGATATCATTTCTCGTGATAAGAATTTGAGCGATCCGTTGATTAAATTGAGAGAATAAAAGATCCCATCTACCAATCAACCTACCTTGACCGACAGCAGCGATAGCTTGTACTTCAGCCAGATGTTTTGGTCTTTTATCCAAATTTAGAGTCTTTAATCCAACAGCGATACCACCACTGGAAACAATGATGACTTTGTGACCTAAACGTCTTAATTTCACTACTGTTTCCACTATTAGGGACATGATTGCCAGTTTTGGTTCTTTGGTCTTTTCATCCACTAAGGAGGATGAACCTAACTTGATCACTAACGTGTATGTTTTATTCATTGTCATAGTTTTTTGTATGCGTGTGTGTGTGTCTCTGCTCTATAATTATAGTTTATTCTTCGTTTTTCCTAGTTTCTTAGTAGAAGATGGGTATGTATGTAACGTGAATGAAGAGGACTAAAATATGTATTCAAATACGAGTGTAGTATCAATGGGAACCAGTCAACCTAAACCAAGGAATGTAGATGCGAACCTTTTGTTTTTTCCTAGCTTTTTAAGACTTTATTGACAGTTTTTCAAATCAAAATTACGTATTACGTACTTTCTTGTAGTTAGTTTTTTCCTTCTCCTCGGTGGACAGGAAAACTATGCGTAATTACCTTATTGAGCTTCGAGAAGGGTGTGTGGGTCTATGCACGTGATATCCATCTGTTTTTATTACTATCGTTGTTATTACGTCCGGGTAATATGGAGCCAATCAGATTCTCACATGGGATTGAGGCCAACTTCTTTTGTTATGTCTGTAGTGTAGTATAGTATAGCATATGTGTTTTTGGTCCTTGTCTCAACACTTATTATAACTACACCCTTAAAATAACCCAGTTGAATTTGAACTTAGAGGTTTTATTACTTCCATAAGTCATTACGAGCATTGACCGAAAGACATGAAAACATAAGGGTAGATTCTATTTTTTTTATTACTGGAGCTTTCGATTTCTTAACTTCAAATCCTAATCTATACTGTAACTGGTTTGTTTACTGTCCCATATATTTGTACATTGTATATGCATAGGCATCTTTACCAGAAACGGTGTTTGCTGTATTCTTTTAGCCGCCCATAGACTATATGGGCCATAGTCGCCCAGAAAGTACCCGCATATTATTTCGCGGGTAGTTTTTCTCCCAGTCTGTCTGTTTGGGATAACTTTTCACTTCGAAATTGAACGTGTGATTAAATCAATCCAATACAATCGTAATTGCAAACTAATATCCTAAGAAATTAAACCTCAGGTAAAGTACTTTTTGGTTAAGCATATAGGCTTCGAGAACAGGATTGTATTACGACGTTCGCACCAAACCCAACCAACTTGCTCATCCATACTCTACTCTATCTCTGCTTTCTTTTAGTCAAACGACAACGACTACGCATCACTATTGCTCTTCTATCATGAATGTATATGATGACGTCTTGGATCCAACTGTCGTGTCTCATTCAATAACAGGACATTTCACCACAAGGGCAGAACTAGAATTGTTAGTAATAAGAACGAACATTCTTTCAATTTATCATCTGGAAACAATACTGTCTCCTCGGAGCAATACCTCCTCCTCTCAACTCGAAACAATCGAAGATGCTACAGTAACTACATCAAAACAAGCGAAATTGTTCCTCATCAATGAATTCAAGCTCAATGGTAAAGTACAAGATATAGCATCAATACCTCTAGGGAATTCATCATCATTAGAATGTATACTACTCTCTACAGGGACAGCAAAATTATCAATATTGAACTTTGATCCATCTATAAACTCATTCGAAACTTTAAGCTTACATTACTATGAGGAAAAATTCAAAGATATTTCATTGGTTTCATTAGCAAAAAAATCACAATTAAGAATGGACCCATTAAATAGATGTCTCCTCATGTTCAACAATGATGTAATGGCATTATTACCCTTACATTCCAATAATGAAGACGAAGAAGAAGAAGAAGAAGACGAGAATGAAGAAGATGAGGTATTGGATAATTATGAAGCTAACTTATCGAAAACAAGTCCCAATAAGAGAATAAAATATAATAATAATCAATTTGAAGGGAAGAGTAAAATCTTCAATATAAATAAATTACATGAAGACGTTAAAAATATTTCAGACATTCAATTTCTAAATAATTTCAATAAACCAACAATCGCTGTCTTATATCAACCAACATTGACTTGGGCTGGTAATGTTCAATTAAACCCCTTGCCCACTCATTTCATGATATTCACTTTAGATATCCTATCGGAAAACAGTACAAACAATGCGAATCACACAACGGAGAACAATAATAATGATCTTAATTTGATCATTATTGCCAAATTGAAAGAATTAGCGTGGGATTGGTTCAAAATAATCCCCATATCAAACGGATGTGTCGTCATTGGGAACAATGAAATAGCATATATAGATAATACAGGCGTATTACAATCTATAATCTTACTAAATTCATTCGCTGATAAAAATTTGAAAAAGACAAGGATCATTGATGAATCTAAATTTCAAATATTTTTTAATGAGAACGTTACTCATGTTTGGTCACCTTCCACAAGTAAAAATAAAACTACGGAAGATGATGAGACATTGTTACTTATGGACGCTCAGTCGAATCTATATTATGTTCGTTTGGAAGCGGAGGGAAGATTATTGACGAAATTCGATATTATTAACTTACCTATCGTTAACGATGTCCTGAGGGAAAATTGTAACCCAACATGTATCTCAAGATTGGATTCTAATGCAACAAATTCAACAATGGACCTTTTCATCGGGTTCTTGTCTGGTGATAGTTTGGTAGTTAGGTTGAATAATTTGAAATCTGCAATAGATACGAGAGATGAACATAGTGAAAGTAATGAGCATACACAATTGAACGGATTTGATGAAGAAGATGAAGATAATTTATACTCAGACGATGAGGTTGATGTGGAGGATGCTCGTTCAAAACGTGATATGGAAACTATAATTCATACTGTCCAACCATTCGACATTGAATATTTAACTTCATTAAAGAATATTGGTCCTATTACATCCTTAACTGTGGGGAAAGTTAGTTCTTTGGATTTAAATGTCAAAGGTTTACAAAACCCTAATAAAAATGAATTTTCCATAGTGACTACGTCAGGTAATTCAACTGGTTCTCATTTAAACGTAATTCAACAAACTGTACAACCAATTGTGGAAAAAGCTTTGAAATTTATAAGTGTGACTCAAATCTGGAATTTGAAAATAAAAAATAAAGATAAATATTTAGTTACTACAGATTCAACAAAATCTAAAAGTGATATTTATGATATTGACAATAATTTTTCACTGCATAAAGAAGGTCGTTTGAGGAGAGACGCAACGACAGTTTATATAGCCATGTTTGGCGACGGTAAGAGAGTAGTACAAATCACCACCAACCATTTATATTTGTTCGATACTAATTTTAGAAGATTGACGGCAATAAAATTTGATTTCGAAGTAGTTCATGTCTCTGTAATGGATCCTTACATTTTAATTACCGTCTCCAGAGGTGATATCAAAATCTATGAATTAGATGCTACACATAAAAGAAAATTATTTAGAGTGGATTTACCAGATATTTTGAAAGAAATGGTTATAACTTCCGGTGTTATACTGAAGAGTAATATGTGTAATGAATTTTTAAATCCTTCTGACGATTCTGATGAAGAACATCTTCTTTTCACCTTCGTAACAGCAGATAATCAAATTATATTCTTTACCAGACAACATAATGATCGAATTTTCCAATTAAATGGCGTCGATCAATTAAAAGAAAGTCTTTTCGTTAGCACATATCAATTACCAGACGAAGTGATACCCGATCCATCTATAAAACAAGTTATGATAAATAAAATAGGGCAAAATAATAAAGAAGAATATTTAACTATTTTAACATTCGGAGGTGAAATTTACCAATACAAAAAATCATCAAGTAGACATAGTAGATTCTTTAAGAGCATCACAAGAAGTGGTTTAGCTATTACGGGTGCACCAAATAACGCATATGCCAAAGGTGTAAGCTCTATTGAAAGAGTTATGCATTATATATCAGATTACAATGGATATTCAGTAATTTTCATTACAGGTAGCGTTCCTTATATGCTAATACGAGAAGATGATTCTGTTCCTAGAATTTTCCAATTTGCAAATCTATCAATCGTTTCCATGGCAAGGTGGGGCAAAAACTCAATAATGTGTGTTGATAATTTAAAAAATGCAAGAATTTATGGACTCGATCATGCTAATATATATTATGGTAATAAGCTTTCAATACGAAAGATTAAAATTAGTGATTCATTAGAAGATTATATGACCCTTACGAAGATAACTTACCATGAAAAGACACAAATGTTTTTAGTTTCGTATGCTAAAGAAACGGAATATGATGCGTTAGGTGAAGATGATGAAAGAATTGTAGGTTATGATGAGGATGTACCGCATGCAAAATCTTTCCAAAGTGGTGTTCTATTGATTAACCCCTTGACTTGGAATGTTATTGACTCTAAAACCTTTGGCAAAAACACATTGGTAAATGATATGCGTTCAATGCTAATTCAAGTGAATTCAAAAGCAAGAAGGAAGAGGGAATATATAATAGCAGGTGTAACACATATTGGCACTGAAGATTTACCACCAACTGGAGCATTCCACATTTATGATATAACAGAAGTTGTCCCTGAACCTGGTAAGCCAGATACCAACTATAGGCTTAAAGAAGTTTTCAAAGAAGAAGTAAGGGGAATTGTGAGTACTGTTTGTGAGATAAGTGGTAGGTTTTTGGTAAATCAAAGTCAAAAAGTAATGGTTAGAGATGCTCAAGAAGATAACTCTGTGGTTCCCGTTGCATTCTTAGATATCCCTGTTTTTATCAATGATGCAAAAAGTTTTGGTGATTTTTTAATATTAGGTGATGCTATGCAAGGGTTACATTTTATTGGGTTTGATGCTGAACCATATAGAATGATCAATCTTGGTAAATCTGTAACCAAATTCGAAACTGTTTCAGTGGAATTTGTAGTAAATGGTGGAGATCTTTATTTTGCTCTTACTGATAGGAATAATATTTTACATGTTCTCAAGTATGCGCCAGACGAATTGAATTCTCTTTCTGGTCAAAAACTAGTCCATTGTTCTAGTTTTAATCTCTTTTCCGGTAATTCATCTCTTCTCTTACTGCCTAAAAATGAAGAATTTGAGGACACAAAGAATGCACCACTGACGTTCCAAACTATCGGTGGCCAAGTTGATGGATCTATCTTTAAGGTAATACCATTAAGAGAAGATACATATAGAAGACTATATGTTATTCAACAACACATGAATGATAAAGAACCCCAGTTAGGTGGGTTGAACCCCAGAATGGAGAGATTAAGTAATGAATACTACCAACTTTGTCATGTTATGAGACCAATGCTAGATTTTAACATTATACGAAGGTTTTCCGAGCTACCTATTGATAGAAGGACAAGAGTTGCAAAGAGAGCCGGTCAAAGAGCCCATTATGAAATATGGAGAGATATGATTAACGTCGAATTTTCTTTAAGATCTTTGCGTGCGAATGACTAGATATATTGCTCTTCGTAAAGAATGAATATTTTATAGACAGACTTTTCTACAAGATATATAACACTGGTTAAACGCTACTTACTATGTACGCACATTGTGCGAATATACATATATATATATATAATCCGTATGAACTTGCTGTTCTCCGAAGCGAACACCCATATAGAGCATATAAGAACAATGAATGACACAGACAAAATATTGAACTACTCCCTAGTATATAAAAAGAATCATCAATTGAAGAACAAATCGTTACAACGGCAATTATCACCATCGATTGGCATCATGAAGAATAATAAGGTGAGGAATGACGATAGGGATAATTCTCAGATAAGTGAATAGACAGGCCCCGTCTCATATAAAGGGTTAGCAGTCCCTGAACAGTCTTCCACAAATTTTCGATAGAACCCAGCCAAACGTAAGAAACTAGCAGCATCTTTTGGTTCTGGGTTTAGGTCAGTCTACCATAGCTTTCACCTTCCTACTGTCCACATGAATTCCATCTTTGTCAATAGTATGTCCTAAGAGGTTCACTTTATCCATATAAAAACGACACTCGCTTTTCATTGCATATAATTGAGCCCTTGGAAGACAATCCGATACTAATCCTAAATGCATGGTATGCTCATTTTCATTTTTGGAAAATAGCAAAGTATCATCCAAGTATATTGTAACGAAGTTACCAATATAACCCTTTAAAGTTTCATTCATTAATCTTTGAAACGTAAAAGGTTCATTAGTTAACCCAAATGGCATAACTTTCCAAATATAGTGACGTTCGTGCGCTACAACGGCAGTCTTATACTGATCCCTAGGTTTCACTTCTACTTGATGGTAACCACTAACCAGATACAACTAACTAAACATGCAAGCGCCTGACAACATATCAAATAAGTCATCAATCCTCGGTAAAGGAAATTCACTTTAAACGTTCAACCTTCTAAAATCACAACACAGCCTTTTGGATCCATCTTTCTTGACAACAAATAATACTGGAGCAGCAAATGGAGAGTTTCCTACTTCAATTCTGCCAGCATCTAAAAGTTCTTGCAGTTGTTTTTCCAGTTCTTTCCTTTCACTAGCACTCGAATACGATATGGTCGCGTAGCAACTGGGCGACTTCCGGGCAGCAACTTAATTAGATGTTTGATGATCCAACTTCGTGTGGATAAATCGGGTAACTTATCAACAATCACTTTTCCATTTCTCTTAAGTAATTCTTTTGTCAATTTATGTGATACATTTATCTTTTCATTACAACCTGGTGAAACCCAATATAAATGAGCTTCCATAGCATCCTTAATAGTAAACGACGTTTTTAATGCACCGATCATTTTACTTGATCGCTACTTGCCACTAACTTGACTTCTCTAGAGATTATAGACATAGCATAAATTATTGTAACCAAATATTAAATCAACATCAAGTTTATTGTTTATTACTATTTTTCTTGAAAGGGTTGTTTTGATGTTCCTTGGGACACTCAGCTTTTTATGACCGATTTCACCACATGCAAAACATTTCAACAATTTGAGTCATGGTCTGGGTATAATTCATATTTAACCCCCTGATTTGGTCAGCCATGGCTTGGTCTTCACGCCCTAACTTCGCCAACATTAAACTCCGAGCACTATCCTTTTTGAAGAAGCTTAGAATCAAGTTACGAAGCAGCATTTCTAGTTGTTCAATTGCTTTCGATGACTTAAGTCTCAAAAACAAGACATCTTGTAATTGAACATCTAAAACATTGGCATTCACGTATTTGTCCTCTAAAATCTTGACAGAATACTCCAGGTCCTGCTTTGAAAGGTCCACATGATGTTCTTTCTCCCTGATTTGGCAAGACCACATGAAGAAACTATACGCAGATCCTGTTAAAGATAAACGTACTAAACTTCTAGCGTCCTCACCAATCCAAGGTATAGTACCCGCTGCTCTGCTCAACTCATTTTTCAATGTATCGAAAGGGAATTCCGACATAGTTGCACTATCGAACGGTTTTGCCCAATTCTTCACATTATCTACAGCTTTCTTTACGTTCTCTAGCTGTTTCCTCATCGTCACTTTCCTTGGATTGTCCTTCTTTAGTGACGTTAGGAACTGGATCAGGACGAGGCAATCTACTATCAATTTCAACCATCATATGATCTTCAAACTGTTTCGTCATTCCGGTGACCTGATCCAGAATCATTGAGTTAGCTCCTTTAGCATTAGTACTAGCAGCATCCTCCATGTCGACATCGTTATCTATAACGCTCCATCAGTAGTCATGACCACTTCATCAGTGTTCACGTCATGCACTACATTGATACCCTTTTAAATAGGAGTAGTTCCCTAATTCAAAGTATTCTTGATTTATTACGTAAGTAATATATAGTATAATAAATATAACAGATACCCAAAGGGTCCAGCAGTCAAAGATGTCCCAACATGGTTGCTTATATACGTTACTTTATGACATAGTGTCCAATACAATACAGAACCCTGGCTGCATACTAAGTGGTAATGACACGTCCGGTGATCAGTCTGACGGAGTCGTTCCGATGGTTGGCCGAACAGTCGATAATCCGTATTGAAAGACTTATAACAAACAGGCTTGGATACAGTGTAGTAATGCTAACAGCTAGTTCCTAGACGTAAATTACTTTTATTGGCACTGCAGGTTTGTGCAGTGACCATATTGAGGTAATAGGAGAAACAATGCAATACCGAAACAACTTTTACGCCTTACCCGACACTTTTTTGGGAACACTAACAGGCGAAAAAAGACTGCAATATTTTGTAATGATAACACACTTTTATGTTATCTTGTCATAGTGTTACTCAATTTCTTTGGATTTGAAAATAGGATCACGCTTTTAGGAATAAATAAAAGTTTAAAAATTTACCTAAAAGTCTGCGCAAAAAAATGGCCTTATTTATGAATGGCTTTAACCTCTTAATTCTATTTCAGTTTACTTCAATCCATAACATCTCTGACATTTTTCCTTTGAATGCTTATCTTCAGATCTTTGTTTAAAGTCCGTCGTTTTAGAAACTACGTAGCTTTCTCTGGGTGATTTCTCGGAGTTTTCTTTTCGAATTGTAGAGGCGTGAGATTGATATTATTATTCGGTAGTAGGCACATAACCCAGTATAACAGAAAGAAAAACAAAAAAGATAGTTAAGTCAATGCTCCTTCTTTTTATTCGCTAAAGTGGGAAGTGTAAGTCTTAGGTAAAGCCTTGATGATCAGGCTGTTATGGTTATTTCTCCAAAACAACGTTATGCTATTATATAATATTATTATGTAATGTAAAAAGTCCATAAATAGCCAAAGGTCCAGTAACCGATGCCTAACGGGTCAAAAATCCCTTAAAATATTATTAGATGACAGAATGTGTGATCTCCATAGCATGTGTGGAAGTAGACTAAAGGGGCTGAGACTGAGTTGAGCGAGCTCATTATGTCTCCTACGGTATAGCTAGTCCCATATACCTTCCTTAAAGATAATATAAGGTGATACGCATGGACTATTGAAATATACTAACCTAATTTCATCAGCTCTGGATGATTCTCTTTATTCCTTTACCAACATAATAGAATCATAATTTCCCTCTTAGCACTCGAGTAATCATAAAAGACAGCCTAATAGAGTCGATGAAACACCTATAGTGCAATAACGAAGAAGTAGTTGGCATAATGAAATACAAGACAAAACAAAGTTATGAAGCTTCCCCATTTATTACTAATAAAAGATACCCCAGGGTTATGCATAATGGTTAAGTAAGTAAAAAAATAGGACATTTAGGAATGTTTTATGTTTTCCAACCATACTCTTATTTACGAAGTTTCTTGTGGGTAAGCCCTACTCGTACACAGATAATAGATATGATGACAAAAAGTGTCCAGGAAATTTTTCCATCGGTGGTATACGGCTGTATTTACTTTCTACCATGGTTCAGACATAATGTTACCATCGTCCCCCCGAGTTTGAGTGTTATGATTACAAAAAAGAATTTGCTTTGGTCCAGAAAAGGCTTCATTTAAGAAAAAGAATAAAGAGTATAAAATCACGTTTGTGTGTATTATTGACTATATACCAGATTTACAACCGTATACTACTGTCAATCAGATCATTTTGTGTCTATTTCCAACACTTCTCTCTGTCGACAATAAATGTGTAACATCCTTCTGTGTGGGTAAAGCCATTTATTTCTCGCGACGCACCTGTATCTTCAATAAAGTTTCACTTAAAACTCTTTCAACAATGATAATACCAAGTTCTTCTTCTCTAATAAAAGAATTCAGCAAAAACCAATTTAATATATACCAAAACGATGCTATCTGCTGATGTAGATAAAGTATTGTCGTTAGAACTACCGTCTTCGACTGAATTGGATTGGTCCCCGTTGGCTCTCTTAGAAGAGAAAAAGAGAGATTTAAACATGAAAATCAAAGAATTATTATCTACTATTCATGAACGTCAATTCCAAAGTTTCGACGATTATTTCTTGATGCATTATCATAAGTACGAACTTACTGCCAACACGGAACCATGTGTTGACGAAACGAGTGTAGTTGAAGAAGATGAACATAAAAACCCAATGATGATTGATACCTCTGATTTACAAAAAAATAGAGTAACAGCTGGTCTCTCAATGGATTCAATCATCCCAGATATGGTTCAAAGAAGATCAGCGAAGTCAATCGTTAAAGATAATGAAGAAATATCGGGTAAAATAAGGAAACTTAAACATATTCCCTCTTTACCTAGCGTTGTCGTTCCCAAAATTAGAAAGCCATATAGAATTTCTGATACTTTATTACCTGGAAACGCAAAATCTAAACTAGAACATGATACCACGTTGTTATATCCAATTAATAATCCAGTTAGCTTAGAAGAAGTCTTCTCAAATGATAAAATCAAGCTCCTTTTATCTAAGTTTCCTTAATTTGGATGTGTTAGTAAGTGTTGCCTGGGATAATTACATCTAAATCCCCAAAGGCCAAGGAGAAAACTAGCCAAAGGCTCTTAGTTGATAATATCAACTTGATAGATACCTGAATCAAGAAAGGATATAGGCCCTTGGTGCATCTCGTATGCAATTTTATGGGCAGGAATGGATAACATAGAAATTGTCAAAACTAGTCAGTCCATTGATATCACTAACATCATTATTCAAATGTATAGAAAAATAAAGAAATGAAATAGGAACTTTAGTCCGTAATTCTACGTTAATATTTTGTGTAATCTTTATAAATAATATTCGATATTTTATTTTGTGCTATCTATTGTAAATTCAGATAAGCTACTACTTCTTCTTCTTTCAGACCAATATCAACCTGTTGAAGATCCAGCCATGTAACGTTGGAGAACTCTTCTTTCCCTTTCGTTTGTGAATCTAAATTGGTCATTTCTGTCGTCAGCAAGGCAATTGCATCGTACCCACCTGCACCAGGAATACATGCCACCAATACCCCATTTAGGTTCATGCATGTATCTAATAATTCAGTTTGGACTGGTGGTTCAATTTCAGCGCCTGATTCCCTAGTAATCAACCTAAAATTATCACGGATCTTAGCAATCGACTCTCTCATTTGTAATACAATCGGGTCTTCATATTTGTTGGATTTATTTAGATTATTGATTAATACTTTATATTTTTCAGGATTTGTAAGACTTAATTGATTCATTTCATTTAAAGACGCAATAAAAGCCATATTTCCTGCATTTATTTCCTTGTATATTTCTTGACTTTTTGGTAAATTCAAATTATACCAATTTTTAACTTTAGTAACCAACTTGACAGTTTCAGAACCACTATTCACATCTCCAAGAAACAAACGTAGTTGGTCAGGTAATTTAACGGGTTCTACAGTAAATTTCCAATCTGTATCGTTTATTAAATGTTGTAAGGATACGTTATAGTCCTTCGCTGATAAATTTCGTTCAGGTAAATCAGATATTAAATTTGGTTCAAACCTTTGGTAAGCAATGGATCCAAACGTGGCAGCAGCCACGTCAAACCCACTGCCAATTTTCCCCTGTGCTTGACAATGACTTACTTGAGATAAATTATGAATTTTCCTTAATGTAATATCAATTGTGAGATCTAAATTTGGGTCAAAAACAGAAAATAATGCGGTGGTTAATACAGTAACTAATCCTGCTGACGATCCTAAACCAGTCTTAGGCACCTCTGATATGGAAGAATTGAAAAAATTGAATCTCTTCATACCGTTTTGTTTCATAATACTCCCCTGAGAAGAGTGATATGCCGGATCAGAAAAGATATCAATATTGATATCGAATCCCATTGAGTTTTGGATATCAAAATAATCCAATGCATTTCTTATACCGCATTCAATAAATAGATTTTTCGATTTATTAGTTCCATCCACAGACAATTGACCTTGTAGCAAATTATATGTCCATTTCTCGTTATTGAATTGTGGACTGCAAACAGTGATACTTGTCTTATTTTGGTCCATTGGTCGAGCTGTTGAAACCATGGCATGCATTCTAGCTGACAATGCCACCACATAGGATTTATATCTGGGATCTAGTACTAGATACCCACCTACCAGTAATGCCTTCCCAGGCGCACTAAATACCCTTGCGTTTGTATCCATTGTTAGTTTATGTCCAGTTTCCTTTCAATAAAAAAAAATAAGTCAATAATTGGGATTGTTCCACAAAAGGTGCCAAAGATATATCAGGCTTAGCTGCTAAATACCCTGATCATTCGATTCTTAGAAGCCGAAACAAGATATGCAAATTCCATCGAGGATCGTACATGTGTTTAGATGAAACATATACGCAAATGAAGAACCCTTTTTAAAGCCGGCTTATTTCCGTGTCTACTTGGTGCCATTTTTCGGGCAATTCATTGCTCGTTAAGGATTTAGAAGTTAAAGTATTGGGCACAGGCAGAAGACAGCTCCAAAGAAATACGAAAAGTGATTATTATTTCCTGGAATGGGTTCTTGTTATTTCATTCTCGTTTGCACAATCACTAATATGTATATATATCGTCTACCATTTGTGAACTATCTTGCATTCACTTCGTTAGAGCAATTGTTTTTTTACATATAGTTAGAGATTTTGCATATCAGACTGAGTAAAACTTTTGTAGATTATGTTTTGCCTCATTTAAAATCTTTTCTGTTCTTTTAAAAATGCACTTACTTTGCTTCTTCACCGTTCTGTTTCCCATTGATCGCTTTGGTCCGTGTAGACACTATAACCTATGTCATCAACGTATTTTGAATCAAAATGGGGTATCATTCGGCACCACGACCCATAATTTAGAGGAAATGATGAACTTAAACCGGAAAAGTGAAAAATATTCATTTCTTCTTGATGAATCATGTACAAAGAAAAAGCAATTCGTAAGAAACAATATCCGTTTAGTGAACGGCGTTACTAAGAGAGATTCCGTAGTTCGGTGTCATAGGTGAATAATGTAACGTAAATTATTACCGCGATTGATTACTTCATGCAGAATTAAAGAATTATTTTTATAATATAGACCAAATCTGCCATTATACAAAAGTTTAAGGCCAAGACACATATTCGCTCTACGACGTATAAATTAAATGTCGCCAGTGATCTATGGCCCTGTACGACAATTCGCTACTGGCATTTTCGGCCACCGTATTCTCAACAATAATCGTCTTAAAGATATGAAATCGTTAAACTACTGCAACTTCAGGGTTCAGTCATCGATCTTGACAGAAAACTGTTTGTCGACTTTGTTAAGGATGATTTTCTTGAACTTTCACAAGAAGTTGTAAAAATATATACTCCGATACGGGGAGTCGAACCCCGGTTTCCACGGTGAAAGCGTGATGTGATAGCCGTTACACTATATCGGATCAATTGAATAAAAAAATTTGGTTTTATGTTAGTGTAATAATAAGAAGTTGTACATTTATTTAAATTAACAAAGCTAAAAATGATATTAGGTAATTGTCAATATTTACAAAACAAACAAGGTATTGAAAAGATGTCCTTGCTCATAATTTACTTGGAAGCAATGTTCTGTAGCAACATTGAAATATAACTTATAAATCCAAATCCTGAATATTTATTTCTAGCACTCTACAAAAGGTAATTGCAAAGCAAGAGTTGACGAAGTGATAGACTATTATATGTTATGTCAGGAAAGGCCAAAAAACAAGTTAAGAAGAGAGTTACATTTTCCGATGATAATACGATAGTTCGTCAGAGCCACAGAAAGAAAAACATAGGACATGAACATCCTCCAGTCTACGTGAGAAAAAGTCTCTTAACAATTCCGTTCCATTTAATTGTACTACTCTATCTATATATTTATCATAGTGATTACTCCACAGAATTATTATTACTAGGTCTCATTCCATCCCAAGTATTTTATCTAGTCCTCCAATTCAACAAATGTACCGTATACGGTAATAAAATCATTAAAATCAACTATCCGTTAGTGTTTATATCGTTAGGTGGAGCATTACTACTAAGTGTTCCAACATTAATTATAATTATTTTATTCGGTGCACCATTTTTGGAACATATTAAAGAATCATGGTTATTAGCATCACATTGTTGCTTCTTAGCGTATCCAGCAATGTATTCTGTATTTAATTGTGATTTCAAAGTTGGAATGTGGAAGAGGTATTACGTCATGATTGTTCTTGGTGGATGGCTCAGTTGTGTCGTCATTCCCTTGGATTGGGATAGACCATGGCAAGCTTGGCCCATCCCTGTGGTCATTGGATCCTATTTGGGTGCCTTTGTCGGTTATACACTCGGTTCATACATATAATCGTGAAATAAAAACTATATAGCTTACGTAGATAGAATATATTTTAAGTATAGAACAATTCATTGGAACTCGAATGATATTAAGAAGAATTAAAAATTTGTCTAAAAAAATTAAATAAATACATATATATATATATAAATATAATTACAAGGTACATAGAATTGCCGTAGGATAACAGTGATATACTCTAACTTTATCCATAAAATGCACCATAAACGCTATTCAAAATTAATACTTCAGTTAAACCGAAAGTTTACTGCACTGCTTGCTTTGAATGGTTGTCTTGTAGAATAAAAGTACTGCTTTAATCAACGATTCAGAGATGGCTTGAAGTCTAGCTGTCGCCCTTGCTATATCAGATTGTTCTAATTGCTCGAATGCATTAACTTCTCCTAAAAGACCAGCTTTAATAGACTTAACTGATTCATTTCCTGATCCGCTGTTCTCTGGATTTTGAGTAGCTTCAAGCAATGATATATACTCTAACATTGAGGTAAGCCTTATGAACAATCTGTTAATGTATGGATTGACTTCCCTACAATTTTTAGAATAGTCTTGTAACAACATTAAGATTTTCCTAACGATCAATGATAACGCAGCCGAATGGTTCTTCGTCTCAGTTCTCAACGATTCATTTAATGGGATTGCTTCTGAGTTGGTATCAAATGCATAGAAAGAACGTTGAATTAAACTTAGTAGCATTTCGGAAAGACTTTCCACCAGCACGAAAGCCTTATTGGTATAGATAAATTCATATCCTGCAAATCTTAAATTGGCCAAATTGGAAAAAATAAAGAATAAAGTTTCCTGTGAAAAATTTAAAAACTCTTTGTATGTTTCGAAATATCTTCCGCTGTCTTTCAATTTTTCATATTGTAATAACAGATAATATGTCAAATATAATGTAGTATTGCGATATAATAGACTGTTCACTATACCATCAATCAGTGTTGGTAATGTCCCAGCTTTCTTCTGTGCTTCATCATATTTAAGTTTGAAAATATCCTTCAAGTGAAGAACTTTTTCCAAGGATATTAATTGGTCCTTTGTTTGTAAATATCGAACAATTTCACTAGTTATATTTAGTAATGGATAATCAACTGTTAATATAGGATCCAAAATTGGGGCAGAATTTGATCTTTGACCTTGTGTTAAAAGCGGGATTTCACCTTTAAATAAATGTCTGTAACAGTATTCTCTATAAATAAAATTCCAAAATAAAATTAAGCTCTCGTTAGTCTGTTCATGATTTAATGATATATGTTGGGATAAATGTACATCTTCGTCATAATCAACAGAAGTTCCTACAGTTTGCATTTCTATTGAAGTCACCGTCTGGTAATATTTTAGCAAGGCCTCAAATTTAATAACGTCTTCATAATTCTTGGAAGTATTTCTCATTTGTAGTTCAATCTTTATGAGATACAGATTTTTCTTTAAGTCATTAAGTGAATCTTTCAAAGCTTTAACATTTTCCAATTCAGTAGGTTGTAAGGGGACTATCACTGTTGACACTAAGGAGTTGTACGTTAATAATAACAGGATGGATAATCTACCATATGTAACTAATTTTTCGATACTTAAACTGTCTGGATTAAATGAATTTGAGACAAATAAAGTATCCAGAGCCTGTAATAATTCATTTGGTTTTAGATTAGGGATCAATGCTTCAGATTCCAAGACGATGGATGTATATTTGGTGATTAGATGTTTGATTAAAGATAGTTCTGGGAATTTTATTTCGTCATGTTTTGTCAATTGCAAGATTGGGGAATTTTCTAAATTTTCCAACCATTTTTGATGATTTTTTTCAAACTTTGAAGTGACAATATTTTCAAAGGTATTATGGAACCCTTTTAGGAATGTATCACGGGAAATCAAAAAATTAGAAGTGAATATAGAATTTGGTAAGTCTCGCATGGGAATTGAAGATTTAAACTGAGAATCGTTGAGGTCGAAGACGTTAAATATTTGGTTGAAATCCAAGAATTGTGGATCCAAATCTCTGAATTCATCGATGGTGTTGTATAAGATATCGAAGTGCAAATTATCTTCTGTCTCTAGTTTCCTTTTTTTCTCGTTACCAATACTATCAATAGTACCATTATTATTCTGTTTCCTAGAAAGATCCTTCCACGATAAATTCAAACCTGGAATTTTCTTGCCGGTTATATCTTGTAATTCTAATAATCTACTCTTTAAAAAATCGATTTCTTTCATTACAACCTCTTCTTGTGTATATGGAGTGGGCATTTCATCAAAAAGTGCAGGGCCTTGGATCCAATTCAAGTTGGCAGAATTATCATTAATCGAAGAAACTGTCTTATTATCCATATTGGGTATGGATCTTGGAAGGAATTGAGTGAAATTAGTTGACATTGGTGAATCTGTTTGGTCTTGACTACCATTTAGTAATTGTAGACGAGTATTATATTCTCTCAATTGTTCCAGGGAAGCTAATTCAGGATTATGATGTA
The DNA here is from genome assembly GCF_000227115.2 of Naumovozyma dairenensis CBS 421. Lineage (NCBI taxonomy): Eukaryota > Fungi > Ascomycota > Saccharomycetes > Saccharomycetales > Saccharomycetaceae > Naumovozyma > Naumovozyma dairenensis. The sequence continues at coordinate 955,308 of NC_016481.1, forward strand.
ATGTGGAAGACAAAGAATCACCTCTTGATGATGAACCGCCTTGAGGAGGTGTTAGCAATTTGGCAGGTCCCTTGGCATGAGCTGGAACATATCTACCTGGAACATCGGGAAAGAAACAATCACCTTTATTTGTCTTGCTACAATTACCACAGATTGGTTTGACACGATCACAACCAATCTTTCTTTTACGACACTGCACACAGGCAGGTGGTTTTCTCATTTTTCTACCGCGAATATCCATCGGATGCAAGAGGAAAAATGGTTTAAATTTTCGTGTTTTTGAAATATGAGATTAGAATGTATTTTATGAAAAATAATATCCCAGTTGTAATGAAAAATATAAGAGTCTCCCCCGTTTAATAATATTCCAAAAAAGGACCAGAAAAGGAATTTATCTAAGCTAGGTACACCAATGAATGTAGACTGGACAATAACAGAATCGTCTATTGTCTTCTTAAACTATGGCTTTTATATTGGCTAGGCTATATCAGTTTATTTATTATTTGACGGGCGTATAATAAATATGGCAGCGATGAAGTAGAAATGAGATGAGATTCGGGCACGGGCTTTGAAATAATAGATTTCGTGTTTTTCAAAAGGCTTCGTCTTTGTTTGTATAAAACAGTGATGGGAGTTATTAGCAATGTATGCAATAAATAGTAAAGGAATATGGAGAGTGTGTATATATATATATCTTTTGTTTTCCATTTAAAAAGTGATAATTTTAATATAACTTTTGGGGACTTTTTTCCTATTGTTGATCAATTTGGTTAACCCATACAAAAAAAATATTCTAGGGGAGGGTAACACTAACGCGTAAATTGGCAGTATTTACCGTTCATCGCGATAAGTCTTTTTGGAAGGTTAGCTATACTTGTTAAGTGGGTATTACAAGATATTTAGTTAAGTAAAGTAGTAGATTATATATTCATATCGGTTTGGCAGATGTTTCCTTTCGGGCGTTGTCGTATCTTCGCCTAATAAATTGGTTCCGTGACGTTGTTTTGGCGTCAAAGCTAATTGGCTATTTTTTTCAAGCAGATATATATATATTATTGGCGTTGTACTCAGATAGAGTACATTATTTGCTTCTGAATATGGTTACACTGGGTTCCTCTGATAATGAGTTCATTTATTTACTCCTATGTACCTTTAAGTCTGTGATGTTGGTTCAACACCTTACGCAACGCGTTTGTTTTCAAGTGAACAGTATAAAGAGCTGGGCGCTTAAATTCCAAGTCCTATGTAACTACATATACCTCTTCCTAACTTTCGTTACCTAAGCTACGTTAAATAAACTATAGCTCATCATGTTTTTGACGTTGTTGTTCCTTTGCTGCCTCCTCTTCTAAAACAGAATGTAATTCTTTAGCATCGTCTTGTTTTAGTGGGACCGTTTCTAATTCACCGCATTCAACAATCGTGACATCTTTTAGCGGTTTATTTGTTTTCATGTCTCTATCCACTCTAGCAATATACTCCACCACTTCCATTCCATTGATAACTTTACCAAACACAACATGTTTATTGTTTAACCATGGTGTTGGAGACAATGTGATAAAGAATTGTGATCCATTTGTATCCTCACCTCTGTTCGCCATTGATAGGAGCCCTGCTTCGTCGTGCGTAATTTCAAAATTTTCATCTTCAAAAGTAGATCCAAAAATTGATTCACCACCTGTACCATCTCTATTAGTAAAATCGCCACCTTGTATCATGAGATCTGGAATTACTCGATGGAATATTGAATCAACATACCCCATCTTGGGATCTTCCGATATTGTTAATTCATAGAAATTCTCAACTGTCTTAGGTACTACAACTCCAAAAAGTCCAAATTCGATACGTCCGATATGATCTTCCCCATGATTAATATCGAAATATACTTTATGTGTTATAACTCGTTTTTTTGCTTCTACAGTTGGAATGAATGTTAAAAACGTTACAACCAATGGTAGTAGTAATACATTGAACATAAATGCCATTATTTTAGACTTGTTTATTTGTTAGTTATGAGCTTTATCCTTGTCTGACTTTAGTGTTTCACGAATAAGTTACCAATAGGTGTTCTTCTATTTCCTCTTTGAAAAAAGGGGACAATCTACATTATTTTACCCATTGTCAGAAAAGCGCCCTTATGCATACTAAATTGCAACTAATCTTACAACATTCATACCTATAGGAGTGCTCATAGGTATAATGCAAGAGCCTCTACAGTAGCCAATATGTAACTTAATATTGCAACGGGGCTCAATCTGCCATGAATTATTTAAAGCCAAGTGTAGATAGTGAATTTTTTTTCTTTTCGATGTTCCTCTTTTTAGTCAACGGTCGTTTTATCTGTATTTGAGAATAAATAGTATTAAAGTTGTATCTAGTTTAAATATGGAGTGTGTCTGTTCCGTAATCATAACCATGCTTTCCACTTGGGATTCTCCTCTAAATAAGTTTCAAATGCTAGCCTCAATTCTTTACTTTCTTCAAACATAGCTTGCTTAGTTTGATTAACTCTTTGATCATCCGGTTTCATAGCTTGTTTCCTTTGATTTCTACCACCCAATCCCAAATACTCCATTCTTTTCTTTTCCCAAATCTCATCAAACGTCCAATCGTCTATCTTCTCGTAAATCAAATCACCACAATTATTCAACCTATAACGTGGTATAATATGAGTATGTAAATGTGGCACTGATTGTCCAGCTTCAGGACCATCTTGAATCGAAATATTAAGGGAATCTGCCTTATAATGCCATTTAATAAATCCATGAATTAATTGAACTGTTCTGAAATAATCCTGTGATTCTTCTAATGTAAGATCATTTAATTCATAAGCCGTCGTCCTCAATGGGACTACAAGTACATGACCTGGTACAATGGGCCTTAAATTCACTAGTGCATATGAATACTTTGATTTCTTCAGATACGTCAAATTTTTTTTTCGTTGTTAGTCGATTGAGTTCCTTATTTTTTGAAGTAAAGGTATAAATATGTACTTGGGAGCACCATGTATACATACGTAGAAGACTTGTCCAGTGACTAAAAATTTGCTGAAATATATTGGTTTAGCAGTCATTTCTCTCAAAAGCATATGATATTTTGGGGGTTCTCAAGGTACAAAATTATAATAAACCGGTATTTAGAGTGATGTTGCGGTGAATGCGTTTCCCCCTTTGCAGTTGCTTGTTGTTGTTTTTTTGTTAAATGACAAAGGTTTTATACCTGAATGGGCAATACACTGATTCAATGAGAAGAAATCTGCGCTTATGCAGTTTTATGTGTAATCTCTATCCTCCATCGAGGGTTTGAGGTATCTTCCTTTGAATGTTAAAATCTCGAACTTGGGCCGAAAACTAGTTTTCTGAAGGGAAGTTATTTACTCTACGACTTCTCGATTTATACAGAGAGAAGCACATCTATTCAAGGGAGTAATGAGTACCTCGAGTGCGAAATTTGATGTATTGTCTCTAGATTACATGAACCAAATGAGCAACCTCTCAGATACTATTGAAGTAAATTCCCGGATTTTGTTAAATGCTGGCGTAACCTGTACAATATAAATTGATTTATATTGAACACCAAAAAGCCATAACTTGAAAACTACTTTTCATAAGATGCTAATTTTTAATTACTAGAAATATATATATAAACTTATCTACATGTAAAATTTTATATACATATAATTGTGACATACAGAAACATTTGAGATGAATATATGCAGAAAAACGGAACAAAAAGAAATACATACGTCAGTTTAATAACTGATGTATAAGCTCCCATCTTGCTCCTCGATAGCAGAAACCAAATCCTCAACCCCATCACTTTCTGTATTCCAACCCAATTTAGAAGAAACACTGATGTTTTTCAAACAGGGCAATCTTTTCTCCCATAATGCAATCGTAAAATCATCTGGATGGATCTTTGCTCCCAACCCTAATGATCCACTTGATTGTAAATAAATTGTTTTCAGTGGTCTTTGTTTTGGAGTTAATTTAGTCAACATATATTCAGAGAATGCCCATTTAGAAACATAATCCACCATCAATTGGATGACTATCAAATTGGAGCAATATCTAAATACATAATCCAATGAATTTTCACGTAATGCAGGCATTGGATAATGAATATATAAATGTGTCAAATTATCACCGATTTGCGATAAGACAGTATAAATGGAATGTTCGTCTACTTGAGGACAGTAGGAGAACTCTAAAAATTTGATAGTTTTAGGCCATTTAGTTTCTGATACGAATTCATTCGTAATACCACCGCTTAGTTTTAAATATTCTAGATTTTGAGGCCATACAAATTCTCTGAATCCTTCACAGTCTATGGAACTTCTAGGGAATGATAAGTGAGTTAGTTTTGTGAAGTTTTTGATTGCTGAGAGAAGTTCTTGAAGCTTAACTGTTTCTGAAACTAGTCCCAAATCTAAATATTTCAATTGATGACATGACTTTAAAGAGACTAATGGTGCATAACCGAAACTTGTCTGTGGTGCTATAAATTTCTGTAGATTTATTGATGATCGTCGTAAAAGCTTCGATACGAAGGAATTCTTCCCACTTTGTAGGATTGTTGATAAATCTAATTCTATGATACTTTCACCAAGTTTTTTCTTTTTGTTTGATATGATTGTGTCTACAAATTTGTTGAAGTTTCTACTTGTTAATTGTGGAGAATGATACAATAATGGCATTGAGAGGAAATACCAAGTTTGACACACTAGTAAAAAATTTGGATCAATTGTTTCGCTATAGAACAGCACCAGTTTTTGAATTTCCCATGGTAATTTCATTTTAAGTACTGGCACTTGTTCTTTTTTAATTATTTCGTTAGCATCATTTGTTAACGCAATTGTGCTGCTATTATCTTGTTGATGATTATGACTATTATGATGAATATGCTTAGAATATTTTTTGTTATTTTTCATCATCAATTTGAAATGTTTAGCTCTTTCTGATCTATCTAATTTGGAGTTAGGTAATGTTATGTCATCGGAGTTTTTAATGTGGATGATTGTATCAGTATCTTCATCATAGTAGTAAAGCCCTTGCGGAGTTTCAATGATGTCAGATTTATTTTTATTTTTTTCTTTAATGAAGTCAACGATATGTTGATGGTCTTGTGACTTTGGATCTTCTTGGATCGAATCATCTGCTGTTTGCGATAATTCTTGATTAGTAGTGATGTCGGTTTTCGCCAATGTCGTTTCAATAAAATTGGAAGAAAGTGATGGAGAAGATTGCTGTGTTTGAGTTACATAACCTTGACCACCTACGTATTTCCGATATGGGGCTTTAATTTTCTTTGGTCTAGTTTTATTAGCCATATTTATTTATTTTTATTATTTTGGAGATGAAGCAGTAAACGAAATAGAGCGGTAGTTATAGTTCTTTGTCGTTATTTGCAGTTTTCTTATAGTTTGAAGATATGAACTAATGAAGGGATGTTAATGAGATGGATAAATTATTGATCGAGCAAGTGTTCCTTTTAACAGTGTAACTTACTCCTCTGGGTGCTACATAAAATAGACTACAACAGTTTATAATGCTTATAGATCTTTATAGAAGAGATTTGAAAAAGTGGGAAGATGAGGAGGATAAAGGTGAGGATGAATGCGGCCGAGGGCTTCCAAAAAGACAAAAAACATTTTTAATCTGATAAAGCCCTATTAATTTGGAATAAGCAGGTCAAGATTTAACGAACATAGTGGGGAAGATTTGCGGGTATGAAGTTCAAAACATGGGGAAGCAGAGAAATGGCACAGTGCAGAAAGCTTAGAATATGACTGCCCTCTATTTTGCTGTACAATATGTAGGGTTTTATAGTGACAAAGACGTCAGAAATTTCATCGTCCCTTTAACCCTCTTTTCCACAGGGAGAAGTGCCGAAAGGGCAAAACGAACTATATTATAGCATCTACCAAAGTATGCTATTATATTCAGTCATGATCCAGGGAGTATATTTTTTCGTTGGGAGCATACGTAGACAACTCAACTTGAAAAGGAAAATATATCAAACCAAAAGGTAGGTAGATTGGACAGTTTGTCGCTAAGAAGAGGAAATGTAAACAAAAAAAAAAATTTTAAATTATGTTCTAACCGAGGTTCGAACTCGGGACCTTTGCCGTGTGAAGGCAACGTGATAGCCACTACACTATTAGAACATGGAAACATGGTTTAATATTTGCTCTGTGCATTTTATGATAGAATTAAATAATTGATAAGCAATCATCATAATAATTCCATATTGTATCAATTCCTATCGAGTAGATCATCTCTTACCTTTTTTACTTGTTTCCCTAAATTCTAGCATAACGCTTTATCTAGAGCTTTTTTTTGAACTTTTTCCTGTTCGTCCTCTTTGTTGAAATAATGCAATTAACAAGAATGAAAAGTTAGATGCACAATTGACCTTCATGAAAGTTGAAAAATTTTCAAAGACTATTCAAAACAGAATATAGAGACAGTACTAGCAGTGCATTGCAATTGGTGACTTTTTCTAACCATTTCCTCGATAAACTCGCCAATCGATTAGTTATCGCTATGCAAAAGAATAAACTCAGTACAGATGATGAAAAATGCCAACCACGACCGGATGATGACACATAAGGACTACACATTTATCAAAGCGGCAACATATCAATGGAGGGCCCCTTTAGGAAGTTCATTCCAAGCAATCTTTATCGAAATTATGGAATTGGTAAATTGAATACGTTAGATTACATTATTTCTTTATTAATTCCATTAATATGCTACTTAATTAACTATCAATTATTATTCCAAGAGAGAAGTTATAATTTACTTACCCCAAATGAAAAAGATTTATATCAAGCTATTACTTATTATAAAGAAAAGAAGTTTTTCTTAAATGAGCATCCACTATTAGGGATCCAGTTGTATTCCTTGTTATCTAATAATATCAAACATATGACATGGCTGTCTTCCATGTCAGGTTTAATTTCATTGTCCTTCGTTTATCTAACACAGAGGAAAATGTCAAATTCAACATTGATATCAACACTAGGAGCATTATCAATTAGTATCTTACCTGTTTACCAATCTGAACTATCCATGATCTCTCTGAACACAATACAGTGGTTCTTCCTATCTATTACCCTTTTTTCAATGACAAACATGTTAAGCTCGAAACAGCTTTCAAAGAATTGGTATTATCATTTATTGGCATTGTCGGTATCACTAGGTTGTAATATGTCCACAAAGCTTATAGGAATCATGACATGGTTCTTTATTTTCTTCGTCATATGCAAACACAGTTGGCAATTAATTACAGATATCCGTATCTCAACATATGAAATCATGAAGTACATTATTATAACATCTTTATCGCTTATAATAATTCCTGTATCGATCTTCCTCGGATCATATTTTATCTTTTTGAACAATTCTCAAACAGATTCCGTTCAATTCTCCTCGATGATGTCACCATTCTTTCAATCGTACCTAAGAGAACCCACATGGCAACCAACTGAATTATTAAACGGTACGGTGATTCAAATCCGTCATTCAAACATGCAAGCTAACCCATCAGCTTCCTTGTTTTCTTTTTCATCGTCTATAACTTTGGGCGAATATTTGACTACTAGGAATAACTCCAATTATCCAGAAGGTTCGAATGAACAAATTGTGTCCTTGACAAATGATGAATCAAACCCAGAAACACACTGGATATTAGAATTCATCGATAACCCATTGAGGACGCTGCCTTCATCTTTATCTGGATTACTTTCAAATGAAACGAATCATGAAAACGAATGGCCACTGGAAGACTTACAAAAGATTAGAATTAGAAATAAATTAACTGGGAAATTATTACGTTCATCATCAGCTAAGGCACCAGTAAGCGAACAAGAATATAACTCTGAAATTTCCTGTACAGGTGATTCATCATACCTCGGTGATAGCGATGAAACGTGGCAAGTGGATTATTTTGGTATGAAACTATCCAAAAATATTCGTAAAAAGAAAAGAAGAGACGGTTTCGAAGGCGCTTTAATAATACCACCAAGAATAAGCCTTCTTAAATTGGATAATGTTGGGCAGGGTTGTACGTTGTTGGGTCATGATACAAAATTGCCGGAATGGGGGCAGTTTAATCAAGAAGTGATTTGTATTCGATCTCCAAATTTGGAAAGAACCTTATTTCAATTTATTCCTGTTGAGAAGTATAATTCTCCTTCTTCAAGCAATGATAACAAGCAATTCGAGTTGGTTTCATTTCTTGATATCGTAAAGAATAGTGACAAGAAAAATATTATCCACTATTATTTGAGACTAGTTTCGGAATTATTAGAAAAACAATATAAATATAATTATTTTGTTAGATTAGAGAAAGTCAAAGATATGAATACATATGATGAGGATGCTGATAATAATCATCTTGCTCCAGAAAAATGGGCATTCCATACCTTTAGTCATGATGAAAGCGATAATTTTGGTTTATTAGGCAATATTATATGGTTAAGTTCCATAGTTGGAATAATAACATTTATAATCAATGTTGATTTCCAAATAATGAAATGGAATCCATGGAAAAAAGTTGCACATACTCCCTCGATAAACAAATTAATATACTATCAATTCGGTATAGAATGTTTATTTGGTTGGTTTATCCATTTTTATATCTTCACCAAAAGTCCACATCAAATTTTGAACATCGAACTATACTTCCCAAGTTTCTTATTTGGCTATTTACTATTTACAGAAACAATCTCACGACTATACAATTGGTCGGTTATGAAATCCTCTATCATTATGGTATTATATTATGGAGGATTCTATTATCTACTCAAATAGATCAATAGATTACTATGCGTAGAATCAGATTTTATCTTAACTAGAATTTATTTTTTTTCTATTCATGACATTATTTCTCAACATTTATTTCTGTAGTATTAAGTCTTTGAATTGTATTCTCAACATTATTTTGATTGGTAGGTAAGGTTGCATTATTGATAGAGATATCCGTTGTATTTACCTCTGTATTCATCTCCGTGTTGGCCGTACCAGTCGTCGTCGTAGCTGGCGTCGTCATGCTGTCAGCGACTTCTCCTACATTGTTATGCCTTGTACTTGCAATTCCAGTGACAAAATAATCGATTAAACCATCGACTTGAGTCAGTAGATTTTCCTTTTCTTTTATGGCCTGTATCTTTGCTTCCTCCACTTGAACCAATTTCTTCTGTAATGAATCAATTTTATGCAATTGTTCTTCTGCAGACACATCAACACCAGGTAAAGAATCAATTAATTTCATAGTTTGTCTTGTCTTCAAAATAATATCGGTAGATAATTCATCAATGGTATTAGAAAATTCATCAGGTGGAGCGACTGTTGCATGCTTATCCGACATCAATGGTTCTGAAGTATTCAATGGTTCGAAGCCATGGTTCTTATCTATATAGTTTAACGTGGCGCAGAATTGTTCCACTAATTGATCCAAACAAATTTGTAATTGAGTAAGCCTATCTGTCATTCTGTCGGTAATGATACTTATACCTTACGGTGGTTTATGGATTATCTGATTTCTTATACTTCTTCTTTGCCTTGACTCTTTTAATGTTCTTATTTCTTACTTTCTTTCAATCGTGTGAAACGTTTGAATATAAACTATCTCAAGAAATATATTTTTATAAAAAAAAGACCATCAATTTTTTATTGATGAAGAGAAAGAAAGTAAATAGTGAAAGAAGGCCAAATAGCCCCATATATGAAAATTATATAATCTAGTACGACAACTATAATGACAGAACAAGAATCTATTACATCCACACAACAAGAACGAGAACCAGAACCTTCGCAAGAGGTCTTGAATGTACCGACACAATTAACAGCCTTACCATGCGATAGCAGTACCATTGATGAACTATCTCCATATGTAAACGAAGTAGCAATATGGCAACCAGATGAGAAATTCAATCGATGTTTTAATTGTAGTCGAAAATTCACATTCCTTCTAAGAAGACATCACTGTCGATGTTGTGGGAACATATACTGTGAATCATGTTGCTCTAATTTCGTTGATTTTGATAAATCAAAAGTAAAGCTATTAAGAAGATTTGAAGAACCACCGTATAGAATTTGTGATTTATGTTTTAAAGATTTAATGAAATTAGCTTATATCACTAGAGGATCTGGGGAATCGGATGATTCTATGAGTGAAAACAGTGAAAACAATGATTCCGATTCACAACAGAGCCATCAAATGTCAACAGTAAATAGTCATCTAGTTGCAGTCCCATCAGCAGGGGAAGAAACCTTTTGTCCTGTTTGCAATTTAATTCTATCTCAATTCCAAAATGAAGAATTGGCAGCAGCCCATGTTGAAGATTGTATACGAAATGCTGAATTGGCCCATAAGGCATCTTCCTCGTCTTCTTCACCGAGCCGTGCTAAATCTCGCAATAGACCTAAGATGCTGGTATATAAAGTATCAGCAACAAGTGGAAAAAATCATATACTAGATACAGATCATACCATTCCTGACAACAACAAGGTTGGGAATAGGAATGAAGCTGAGCGAACTGAAGGAAACCTCCAAGAATGTCCAATATGCTTTGAAGATATAGAGATAGGTGAAAAAGTTGCTAGATTAGAATGTTTATGTGTTTTCCATTACCATTGTATTAAAAGCTGGATAAAGAAAAAAGAACATCAATTAAAAGAATCTCCGCAACCTAATGGAACAGCAGAAATAAATAGAAACTTTTGTCCATTCCATGATGCCATTCTCTAAAAACATAATTGCATTTGTATCACTAGATCACCGTCATTGTAACAATAATGTATAGTCGAAAAATATAGCTTACATACGGCTCATTCAAATCATTTGAAGCATTTTCTGAACCCTCACGATCATTTGAAGGAAATATATAATTGGCAGTTGTCTTTTTATATGATCTGTAGCGAATACTAGTAATGAGATTAAGTTATTTACTTAGACACAATGTTGGGGAATATCTGTGGATTTATTCTTCTCTATGGTAAAGAAGTTTTTTTAATGTACAAAATGCTTATTCAACGTCGCTATATAGATCACTGTCCAAATCTTCTGGAACATCACTGTAATGATCACTACTATCACTATCACTTTCATCACTACTTTCTACTGATTGTTTGTTTTCTCCGTCTTCATTTTCTTGTTCTAATTCTCTTGCTTTCCTTCTCTCTAGTTTACGTTGTTTCTTAGCCTCCTTTACGGCTTTCTTCTTAGCAATATTTGCTTCTTGTTCTTTCTTTCTTTCTTCCTTTAATTTCATCTTTGCAGCGTGTCTCTTTTCAAGAATTCTAACTTCTGCGCTACTCTTTTCGACAAACTCATGATGTAAGACTTTACCTGAGCAAATACCTTCTTCGATCTTAACTAATTTTAATGTCAATCTTGGTCCCAATTCAGTTAATCTAATGGCCTTCTTACGTGGAACAACAGGTGTATCATCTTCAACAACAACTTTCTTCACTATTGATTCTTCTTCGTCGTGATTTTCTTCAATGGCATTACCATCCATATTTATATCTCCATCTTCATCATTATTTTCTGGACTTGATTGTTTCTTTTGAACCATATTAATGTTTTTCCCCCTTATATCTTTTTTATCAACAACTCTGACAATAGCATCATCATCGACTTCAGATTCTGATGTGTAAGCATTTAAATCATGGTCTAAAATTAAAGAGGAAATATCTTCCTTTCTATGTAAATTCGGCACTGATTTACTCAAATTATGTTTGGATTTATAGAGCCTATTCAAATTCTTGGAAATATCTACATCTTTAATATCAATAAAGTAATGACGCATAGTAATCTCGCCAGTTTCTTGATCTTTATTAATCATAAATACCCTCTTTATGGTATTTAATTGAGTTCTGGCAGGATTTAAAGGTGGGAAAATATTTTGAAACATGGAAACGACAACTTTTTCAGCATTTTCCTTGGCAGCGTTACTTTCATCATCTTTCTTCTTAATTGTATTAAATCCATTCAACACTAACAATGGTGGATCTAACACATCTTCTTTATTTAATGATTTTGGTCTTCTTAAATACTTTTTGATATCTCTACCTAAGGAATAATCCGTAACTTGGAAAGTAATAGTAGGACCTTGTGGAGTTCTTGCAATCTTCAAAGAGACATTCCCGGTCTTTTCAGATTGAGTGAAGATGAAAAGATGAGAAACACCTAATGGACCACACATAACGACGAAATCCTTTAATTTATTTGATTTACGTTCTTTTAACTTTATCGCAGTATGAGGTTGCATGATTTGACGGAAATCTTTGACCAATTGGTTCAAAGAATGGTTACTTAGAGAGGTTTGACCAACTCTAATGACCATGGATTTTGGGATGCCCTTTAGGTCTTCCTCTGTTTGTTGAACATGAGTTCTCTTTTTAGTTCTTCTTTTAGCCATTTTGTAGTAAACTTTTTTATTGGAGCAATCTCTTCACAGTAGAATACGAAAAGCTCTTTTTTGAGAAAACTACTGAGAGCTAATTGTTATGAATATAAGCAGTAATAAATACTCTCCCTTTAAGCGTAAGAATCAATCTCCTCTATAATCATCTACAGCTCATCTCAGCCCATCTCTCTCTTCCTTCTTTTTTTTAGTTTTCCAGTTTTCAAATATTTTGCGATGAGCTAAAATTTTTCACTTCACATTTTCCCGTGCAGGATGATTTGAAAAAATTTCGAAAATATAATAATAAACAAATTGTGATGAGATGAGATGAGATGAGATGAGATGAGATGAGCTCTGAGAAGAGACGAGCTGGAATGTTTAATGGGGACTTTACCTTTTGACTACTTGACATTTAAGCGACATATTGATCGAGCAGGAGGAATATTCATACTTTCATCGTTTTCGATATCAAACAAAGGAAGCAAAAATAATGTCTGGGAAAGTAGATAAGAAAGTACAGAAAAAGTCTTCAAACAATGAACTGACTTCATTAGCTGCGAAAATCAAAATAAGAGCCTTAGAAAACCAAAAGAAACTGAAAGAACAATCAGAACAAGAATCTTCGAAAGAGAGCGAGGATGAGGAACAGGATGAAAATGCCAAAACAAATAAAAGAAGTCATAAATCAAAACAAGAAGAAGAAGATGAAGATGAAAATTCAACAAGTTACGAAACGTTTGAAACATTCTCGGAACTAAACCTAGTACCAGAATTAATTCAAGCTTGTAAAAATTTGAATTATTCCAAACCAACTCCAATTCAATCCAAATCCATCCCTCCAGCATTGAAAGGGCATGATATTATCGGTTTAGCACAAACTGGTTCAGGTAAAACTGCAGCATTCGCCATTCCGATCTTAAATAGTTTATGGCATGATCAACAACCATATTATGCCTGTATCTTGGCACCTACCAGAGAATTGGCCCAACAAATCAAGGAAACTTTTGATTCATTAGGATCACTCATGGGAGTCAGATCAGTTTGTATTGTTGGTGGTATGAATATGATGGATCAAGCTCGTGATCTAATGAGGAAACCACATGTTATTATCGCTACTCCAGGTAGATTAATGGATCATTTAGAAAATACAAAGGGGTTTTCACTAAGAAAATTGAAATATTTAGTTATGGATGAAGCTGATAGATTACTAGATATGGAATTCGGTCCTGTTTTAGATCGAATCTTGAAAATTCTTCCTACTCAGGGGAGAACCACATACTTGTTTTCTGCAACTATGACTTCAAAGATTGATAAATTACAAAGAGCAAGTTTGACAAATCCTGTCAAATGTGCAGTGTCTAATAAATATCAAACAGTTGATACATTGGTTCAAACCTTGATTGTGGTACCTGGTGGTTTGAAAAACACATTTTTAATATATCTGTTGAATGAATACATTGGGAAAAGTACGATTATATTTACAAGAACGAAGGCAAATGCGGAAAGAATATCAGGGCTATGTAACTTGCTTGAATTCAATGCTACCGCATTGCATGGTGATTTAAATCAAAATCAAAGAACCGGTGCCTTAGATTTATTTAAAGCAGGAAGAAAGACTATTCTTGTAGCCACCGATGTTGCTGCTAGAGGGTTAGATATTCCGTCCGTTGATATTGTTATTAATTATGATATCCCAGTTGATTCTAAATCCTATATTCATCGTGTGGGGAGAACTGCAAGAGCTGGTAGATCAGGTAAATCTATATCGCTAGTTTCTCAATATGATTTAGAATTGATCTTAAGAATTGAAGAAGTTTTAGGTAAAAAATTACCAAAAGAAACTGTTGATAAAGAGATGATATTGACTTTAAGAGACTCTGTTGATAAAGCTGATGGTGAAGTTATTATGGAATTAAATAGAAGAAATAAAGAGAAAGTTGCTAGAGGGAGAGGTGGAAGAAGAGGAAGAATGCAATCGAGACAAAACATGGATAGAGGCGATTAAATGATTGATCGAAAATACAACAAATTATTTATTCTATAATGTATATATGCTATGGTATCGACACTTTATAGATTGAAATCAGCGAACTTTACCATAGTGGTTAAGGCCAATTTTTATCTTTTCAGCTGTAAAATTACATCTTGACACGTACCGTGTGTGAAGACTACAAACATGCAAAGATTGGCCTGGTAGCAAGATCATACATATGAACATGAAGTGAACGATATTTAACGAACCTATACAAGAATATAAAATAGGCTATTTAAATGATCAGATTAACTAAACTGTAATGCAAATTATAAACAATGAATGAAACGAATTTTGTCGCAGAATTAGGTATTTAAAGGTGTATGCAGTTTCGGGACAAATTTAATGATAGGTGCCATGCTGGATCAACGATCTAGATCTTCAGACACAACTAAGACCACATCCTTCTTTACTTTGGTGTTTTGGGAGTGAGGTAAAATGGGTCATCATCTAGATTATCTGCTTCTGTGTAATTTTCTAGTAATGAAGGAAAGTCATATTCTTTCAAGAAGTCAGGTGAAATATCTTCATAAGAGTTTGTATTCTCCTTCAGTTTACTCTTCAGTAAACGTGTTGGATTACGGGCTGGTGGAAGAATTACTGGACGAGTATTTGACGCCTCATTTAAATTTGGCACATTTCGTGCAGAAATGGGCATTTGTAATGGTTTCTGTCTTTTACAAGACTTATATCTCACGCATTTCTTAGATGAATTTAGTTGTATTGGTGTTATAGAACGACTTCTACTTTGGATTGATGTATGATCAGAATTGTAGCTTGTGTCCGGTATTGATTCTGTTCTGAAAGCACAATTTAAAGGGTAAGAAGGAGTTGGAGTGGTTGGTGTCGATTGCCCATTATACTTTGTATTAGAAGTAAGACCGGTTTCATCTGGGGATGTTGGTTTGAAGGATCCATGTGATATGTGTTGGAAGCCAAATGGGGTTGTGATATGCATCTTCTTCGGAGCGACGACAGGTTGTTTAATATTGAACAATGATATGAAACGTTTCGCTGGAGACTTCTTTATTGGAGAGTCAAACAAGGAATTATCTGATGAATCAAAAGACAGTGAGTCATCTGTTGAAGAAAAAGACAACAGTGGAGGCAAGCTAATATTTCTTTTACTTCCCAGTACAGGCTGATCGCTATTAAGTAAAGCTACGCCTAAAGCTTCGTCTTCGTCATCAGATTCGGAAAACCGATGTGTTTGGAATGTATAGATCTTTTCTGCTTCTTGATCTTCATCGATCCATATTGAGTTCATTCGAGAGTGATTTATGTTGATTTTTGTAGGTTGATGCATAGCCGTTTACAGTTCTAG